>NC_058103.1:90367500-90377500 GCF_020171115.1 Neogale vison | reverse complement strand
TCACCTTCTCATCTTAACTTTTACAAAAAGGCTATAAACCTTACCTTTGTTGTTGTTGTTGTTGTATTGTGCTCCCCAATGTTAGCACATATTCTACTCCCCAATTAGTCTCAAATATGAAACATTGTGAGTGAATGAATGATAAATGAGTTGAGTGTCCCAGTTCTTAGTGAAATGCTATTGGATATGATTAGACTTAGAGTAGTCCCTTACTAACGTATCTGGAACATTGATACCTTTGGAATTCATGTGTTCTATTATTCTGCACTTCGTCAAGACCTATGTGAGTGTTGTCTGTATCCTGAGCACCAAGTACTGTGGTAGTTGGGAAAAGGAATAAAATTCACAACTTTTCCATCAGAGAACTCATAACTTAGTGGGATGTGTGGGGCACATACATAATAATTATCTTTCCGTTTGTGCTTTTAGAGGTCATACAGACTGGAAGGAGTCAGTACCTTTTGGTTTATAGAATTAGTGGAAGTTTTGGGGCGCCTGGGTGGCTCAGTGGGTTAAGCCGCTGCCTTCGGCTCAGGTCATGATCTCAGGGTCCTGGGATCGAGTCCCGCATCGGGCTCTCTGCTCGGCAGGGAGCCTGCTTCCCTCTCTCTCTCTCTCTCTGCCTGCCTCTCCATCTACTTGTGATTTCTCTCTGTCAAATAAATAAATAAAATCTTTAAAAAAAAAAAAAAGAATTAGTGGAAGTTTCATGGGCTGGGGGAGTATGGCTGCAGGGGAAGGCCATTTAAGACAGAGAACTGTGTGAACCAAGGATGGAAATGAAAAAGTATAAGATCTGCTTAAGGACAGTCCAGAGTTGCCAACTAAAAAGCTCATATGTAGATTCATGGTAGGAATTAAAGTTGGCCAGATTCAGTTAGGATTAGATAATAAAGATACTGAATTCCAGGTGTGGCTATTTGTATTTGAATTAACAGGCAGTGGGAAACTATTGATGGTTCTAAATGACAGAATGGCATGATCAGAGCTTTTTATTTTATTTTTTTTTTCTTAATGGTAGTGCTTTTTCAATAAGACAGAGGCAAAGGATATCATTTACCTAGCAGTAATCAGGATTCTCCATAATTCCTAGCACTTTTCTGTAATTCCCCTTACTCTTCCACTCAAGAAAGAGTATTGGAAAACAATTGAAGAATAGTAATACTAAATATCCAAGTCAACTTTCATTTATTTAAAAAAAGCACTTTTCAGGGGCGCCGGGGTGGCTAAATTAGTTAAATGACTGCCTTTAGCTGCCTTTAGCTCAGGTCATCATCCTGGAGTCCCAGGATCGAGTCCCACATCGGGCTCCCTGCTCAGTTGGGAGCCTGCTTCTCCCTCTGACCTTGTCTCTCTCATGTTCTCTCTCTCTCTCATTCTCTCTCTCTCAAATAAATAAATGAATGAATAAATTTTAAAAACTTAAAAAAATCACTTTTAGATTTACTTAGTGGTAGTTAGAAGTAATTTATGATACGCTCTATAATGAATTGAGACACAGAACTATGTGTTGCTATGGCAGTTAAAAATCAAGGTTGAAGAAAACATGGCAACACTATAAAGAACGGATCGAAGTGAACTGGATGTAGTGAGAGAGAAAAATTAATAAGCTATTAATTATTTTTAGAAAGTTTAAAACAGGTCTGAACTAGGGTTTGCACTGGAAGTAAAAGAGGAGATATAGTCTATAGGCACGGCAATGTACTGGACACTGTTGATGAGTAAGTGAAAGAAATAAGGGTTGCTTTGAATTGGGAAAGGTAAAAAAATTTAATTCACTTTGGGCTATTTAAATGCAGGTACCAGAACACATCTTACAGAATGCTTCTGTGAAGCTGGAAATTTAGGGCTCCTTCTCAAGAACATAGTGTAAATTTGCATCATCTGTAAATGCAGTGTTTTGTTTTGTTTTTTCCAAGACACTTTGAATAGGAGGTGGCAGTCCCCACTCTGTATGTGACTCCTTATTTGATTCATAAGTACTCAACTTACTACTTGATCCTTAAAATAATTAATGATTGACTGTCCATTTGTGTGGCACCTTAAATTTTTCTGTTCCCTAAATGGTGGTTAAATGAATATAAGGAATTAATGCCTTCCGTTGAGAGGAAGTGAATGCATGGAGCTTCTCTAACTTAGAATAGAGGGGACTGCTTCCTACTCTTTTCAAACCTCTTGTTTATTGATTATACATTTATTTAATGGGAAGTATAATTTCTTTACATATTGCAGTATGTTCTTTTCAGCCTCATATAATTTCAAACATTTTTTACAGTCTTAATTAAAAGACTTTTCAAGCTTCAACACCATATGATATTTTCCATTTCTTGAAAACTCTACTGTATTCTATTCTATACTTTGAAGCTTGTTGTCTGGACAGTTCAGGTAAAATTACAGGGGTAGGAATTTGAGCTTATTTTGGACCCTCAGTGTTTATTGATAAGAATTGTATCAGTGGGTAGGCATTTTTCTTCTGTCTACTTCTAGACTTGCTTTTTGCAACTGGTGGAATGAGAAAATGACTTATTTTCACTAGTTTGAAAAAAGAGTATAGAAACATATTCATTGCATGATAAATATTAATGATAACAATTACACTGAAAGCTTTTGTCATTCAAGAAGCTCAGAATTGGAAATTAGATTCCAACTATGCTTTATATACAGTGTAGTCAGGGGCATTTAATGAGCTCAATGTTGTCCATGATCGTGGGTATAAGCAGAAGTTGGTTACTTGAAATTAAAAATAATCTACCTTGACTGTTAATGTTGATATAATACTGAAGTTCTTCTTCCCTTTATATTTTTCTCAACAGCTTTTAAGGAAAACTTTAAAGTACAAAAAGCAAACTGAATCAGTGAACAAGCTGTTAGGGGAAGGTGGGGATGATGGTGAGAAGGTAGTTGGGTCAGGACAAAAGGGATTACAGAGTTGCCTCACCATCTAAAAGATAAGAGTAATCAAGGACTGATGACACGTTGTTGCTTGATTTGGACAGAAATAATCCCTACCACCCTCACTGGGATTTCGGGAAGAGTCAGGAAGTAAAAATTGGTTCATATAGCCTTGAAGACATTATGTTAAATGAAAAACGTGACACTAAAGGACAAATATTTTATGATTCCATTTACATGAGGTGCTTCAAGTGGGCAAATTCATTGCAACACCAGATAGAATGGTGGTTGCCAGGCCCAGAAGGAGTAGGGGTTGGGAAGTTACTATTTAATGGGTATGAATGTCAGTTCAGGAATATAAAAAAGTTCTGGAAACAGATGGCAGTGATGGTAGCACAACCGCATGTGTGTACTTATTGTTACTGAACGGTATGCTTAAAAATGGTTAAAATGATAAATTTTATGTTATGTATATTTTACCTGAATAAAAAAAAAAACTTTGAAAAAGTGGTTCATACATGTATAGTGCTTATAATAGGTAAAATTTTCTGGTATAGTCCTGACTTCATGTAATTTTTTTTTTCTTTTTGGGGAAAATGAATTTACAATAAAGTGAAATCTTCTTAGAACTTAAAAAAATAAATAAATAAATTTTTAAAAATAACTTTAAAAAATGTTTTTATTTACAAAGATCAAAAAATAAGAAAAAACTCTTTGTTGGTCAATATTTCTTATTTTCTAACTTGATATGAGATACTGATTATTGACATTTCTGGTCATTTCAGAATATTTATTGCAGAACCATGGTGATTTGTTTTTCTTCTTTAGAAACACAGTCACTTACTAGAAACACCTTTTGTTTATCTTGAGAGAAGTAGTTAATTTGGATGCCAAATTATATTATATAGTTGCCCCTTTTAATTAAGGAGCTACTTCATACTCTAGATTCTTTTTTTTTGAATCAGGTAAATTGACTAGGGGTAACAGAATTTTTGTCTGAGTCTAGTGAGACACTAAATCATTTTCTGAAGGAATTATATTTATAATTATGGAAATGACAGAATGGAAATCAAGAGATATTTTCCTCCCCAAATGATGAGATGCACCAAACTGAGAAATTACCATGGCTTATATTTTTCCGGGGGTTAATAGCTTAGTTGAATTGCCGGTAAGCCTAGCGTCTCTGTGGTTGCTCCCTTCTGCTGTCTACTCTCTGACACCATCCCTGCCATTCCCCCCCACAGATAGACACACCTAACGGGAGACTGCAATTTTGTCAGAACCATGTTTCTGAGTGTTGTGCCTCTTGTGTAGATCTGTGTGGAATCCTGAGCTGCGATCTCCCACTTAGTGTTAAGCCTTGGCAACCAGTTTTGGCCTCAGTCTTTGGAGTTCCTTTCAGCCTCATTCCTTGTTTCTGCAGAGAACTTCTCAACTTATAATTTGCCTTTCTTCTAGAGTTGGAAGACCTCATACTTCCACATTCCATGAGTAGAGCTCATTTCTTGCCTCTCATTGTCTGTCACTCTATCCACTGGTTTAGATCACCTTCCAGTTTTGCTCCTTATCTCTTTATTAAGTTTTTAGCTGCTTAAGGCAATTCAAGTTAGCAATGATGATAGCTGGTATTTATATAGCGCATACTGTATGCCAAGTACTTTCTAAGAGCTCTACCACTTGGACATTTAATCCTCAGAACAACCCTATGAGAGTAGTAGTAGTAGTAGTATCTCCATTTTCAGATTAGGAAGCCAAGGAACAAAGATCTAAGGAGACTCGCCCCCAGTCAAACAAGAGGATTTCAGAACCTATTCCCTTAATGATTACGCTAAACTTCCTCTCTTTGAAAAAAATTATTTTGTCAACACCCAACTCTGTCTCCTGAACCTTGTGTGGCTAAATCATTTTCCTGAGCCAGAAAGTTTATAAATCAACACTGCAGTTCACCAATGTTATTGCTTGGTTACAAACTCCTCAAATTTCCCAGTTTATCCAAAAAAGAGTCTTATTTTTTTGTAGCTCTCAAAGAGATTTTTAAGTGCTTATGTAATTCATTTACTTTTGTCATATAGCACTATATGTCTTTATAAAAAGGAGTCTTAACATATAAGTACTTAACCTTTACTTCTTAATGATGAGCTTTTAAATTGTTATTGTGCTGACATAATTAGGTGTAACGCCTAAAATGCTTTGTGTGTATAGCTATAAAAAGAAAGTAATGTGATCTAGGACTGACAGTAAAGCTGTATCTAGGAAAAAATCCTATGGAAGGTTGAAATTGAATGTGGTAACTGCAATTATCTAAAAGGAAGTCTATTACCTTATGATAAAACCGTCAAAATAATGATTGGGTACTCCCACAAATTGTACAGAGAATCAATAAAACCAATATTACGTCACGGTTTGAGAATTTAGGAATTCCACTTTCTCCTAATTCATGAGAGAATGCTAATATATTTAAGAATGAGATAATTGTAAGGGTTTTTTTCCTGCTTCATTTTATAAGTAACACTTTGCTTGAGATGCTTGATAAACAACATTCTTGGCAGATATTAATAGTATTTATTCATTAACCAGATAAAAATATACAGAAAACATGAGCTACTTTCTTTTGCCTTGCAAGGACATAAAATGCTACATTTTGTATAGATCTTCTTTGTTGATGGCGAATAACTTCTGTTTCATCAAGGGCCCATGCTTTGACCATTTGGATCGTAGTTGGTCGATCTATGATGTCATTGTATACAAACAAGCTTTTGTATTTTCATGAGGATTACCAAATTATTCTTGCTAAAACTAAATTGTGTATGTAGGTAAATGATTTGTCTTCTTCACTAGGCCACCTAACGTCCAACTTCTCATTTTCATCTTTTGATCTAGGAAGGCAGTTTATATAATAATAGAGGAATAATTTGTGGCTCATTCTCTTGGTTCATCCCTTGGTCTCATATCTCTATGTATTAGTTGACTTGAATTATAAATTTTGTTGAAAATATACCTGCCATTTATTTACAACTCTAGGATTGAGAGGATATTAAGGAAATTTGTAGATAACACATGAAACACGTGAATAGAACCTTATTGTTTAAAAAAGTTTTGATAAGTTTTCTTTGACCCATACAATAACCCTTCGACATAGATAGGGCAGATGTTATTTTGTGGTTATATAAATGATAAACAGAAGCTCAGGATAAATGACCAGCCTTGCCGTACCCTTAGAAAGGGCAAGAACTGGGGCTTGATCTCGGACCACCTACACCTACCTGTTCTTCTGCTCACCATCATTATGCATCTGAACGCACAAAAAACCAACAATAACAAAAAAAAAAAAAAAAAAAAAAAGCAATGAGGAGGGGAGGGACCTAAATCTTCAAATTTCAGAGTCAACTTCGTTCCATTATTTAATGATTGTGAGATAACAGGATTGCTTAGATATTGCCCCCCAGGGCTTAGTTTCTTTAAATGTGAGAAGACTTGATCTTCCTGCTGCTTAAATCTCATGTGTTAAAATTTGTGTGCATTTCCTCTGGCAGAGTTGGAATCCCGGTTTGATCTCTTATTATCACTTCAGATAGCTTCTCCGGCAGCCATAGTTTGCTTATCTTCAAGATCAGATAACATCCACCTTTTCTGTTTTACAGATTAAAGATGATTCTGTAAAGCACCTGACATGGTACGTGGCACATAGTAGGCACTCAGAAGATAGGAACTTTTCAGCAATAGGCAGCAATACTCTGATAGTTCTGCAAACATACGTCTTCTTTCAGTACTCTTGAAATTTGAATTCTGTGGTAATCTCAGGGATTATGAAACCTCTTGGAATTCTATTTATGATGCTCTAGGTGGAGAGAAATAAACTTTGGTCTCTTGAAGCACCATAGAATGAAAGGATGAACTCAATTTCCTGAATTCTTATACTACTATATTTGTTTTAACTTAATGTGTTTTTTCTTGTAGTAAAAACAACAGCATGTTTGGCTTATCTGTATATATGTACTGTGGAAATTTACAACCCTTATTTCCCTCTACATAACTAGGTCTTACACTTCAGGAATTCTTTAGCCAACACTTTGTCAAAAGCAACAGGAGTTTTTTGTTTTATTTTGGTGTTGTTTTTAGTGGCAATGGAAGGGTTAATTTTTTTTTTTTTAAGATTATTTATTTATTTATTTGACAGAAATCACAAGTAGGCAGAGAGGCGGGGCGGTGGGGGGCGGTGGGGGTGGGGAAAGCAGACTCCCTTCTGAGCAGAGATCTCAATGTGGGGCCCAATCCCAGGACCCTGGGATCATGACCTGAGCCTGAGGCAGAGGCTCTAACCCACTGAGCCATCCAGGTGCCCCAAGAAGGGTTAAATTTTTTGTGAGCTCATGTCTAGGGGCAATTTCACTAGAAAGCCATAACATTTTTTTAGTAAAATTTTTATTGATTTTTTTAGATTTATAATTTTTATATAATGATATATAATATATAGATATAATAATATATTATATATTATGTGTAATATATAATATAAATAAGTAATAATATATAATAATAAAATGTATAAATTTTTTAGACTTAGAGCAAAGTTGCCAAGATGGTAGAGTCTTCCCCCTACCTGTCACTCTGTTTTAATTATCACTAATGCTAAAATTATACATCACTGTGTACATTGGTTACGAGTAGGAAAGCCACGTCAGTACATTACTATTAACCAGACTCCAGGTTTTATTTGAATTGCACCACTTTTTTCACTGATAACCTTTGGCTGGTGCAGGATCTAGTTCGGGGCCCCCATGGTATTTCATTTTGTTTCCAACATCCCATCTGTTGTGTGACAGTTACTCAGTCTTTTCTTGTTTCTGATGACCATGATGGGTTTGAAGAATATCAATTAGGTATTCTGTGTAATGCTTCTCAGTTTTGATTTGTCTGACATTTTCCTCATGATTAGGCTGAGATTTTAGAATTTGGAAAAGAATAGCACAAAGGGGAAGTCTCCTTATCATCCTATCCTATCAAGGAGTACATGATAGCAATACAACTTATCCCTGGTTATGTTAACCTCAATCTCTTGGTTAAGGTAATGTCTGCCAGATTTCTCTACTATTAAGTTACTGTTTTCTCCTTTCCAAACTGTTCTTTGAATGAAAGTCACTAAATTTAGCCCACACTCCAGCGAAGAGGAAGATTTAACTCCACCTCCTGGAGAAAGAGGATTATATAGATACATTATTTGGAATTCTTCTGTAAGGAAGTTTTGGCTCCTGTATTTATTTATTTAGTCACTTACTTACAGATGCATATATGACTTGTGATATATTTTGTACTTTCGGTTATAATCTCACCAGACAACTTTTATTTAGATTCAGGAATTAAATGTATGCCACACATTCTAATCTTTTAACCACTCCCCCCCACCATGTTACCCATAATCTGAGCAGACCCATATCCTTGCCTGTGATTCATCTCAATGACTGAATTATTTTATATCAGTCCCAGGTAAAGCCCTTTTTACAAACCAACTGATAAATTCTCTTTGGTTACATACTCTTCTTTATAAAAAGAGGCCTGTCAATGCTATAATAAGTGTCAAAGATTAATTCTCTCAGTCTGGTCTAAATTATCATAAATCTGTTATATTTATTAACAAACATTTTTACTTTGTTTTGTTTTGTTTTTGCAAATCAACTAGTTTTGATTGTTAGGGACCATACTTTCAGAAATGAAGAAATCAAAGTAAAGGTGAATTCCTCTAAAACCTGGGCCTGATTTTGGTTCTTTTCCAAACTCAGTCACACTCTTCCATTCCAGGAATTATCAAAAATGCTGGCCAATCAGTAAATACCTTTGTCTACCAGGCATGGGGTGGGCAAAACATTCTCTGGCTTGTTTATTAGGCTTATTTTTTAAATTATTTCTTGTTTTGATCTTGGTTTTCCTGTTTTTCCATTTCAGCTCTTCCTGTTGAGTTTTCAACCTATTGATAAACATTTGGTGAAGAAAAGTATGACTTAAGAACATTCCTTTCATTGATATTTTATAGATTTGGTTGCTTCTATTTAGATTCTCGGCAGCAGGGGAGAGCTTATGGTCTCTGGGGGTGAGGAAAGTAGGCTGCACCGTTCACAAAACCATTGATCTGTTGCATATACTTGGAGTCAGCCGTGGCATTCGTGATGTTCTTTATCTGGGGCTGCTTGTCTGACTTTGTGACTGGAAAGGAAGAAACAGTACCTTTAGCAGCAGTACAGAAGGCTAGAGGAAATGGTATTGACAAACGGGTGACAAAGGGGCAGATTTTGTTTTTAAAATTCCCTTATTTTCTTATAAGACATTCTGACATATTGTATGTGTGTCCTTCTCTCTCCCTCCCTCCCTCTCTCTCTGTCTCTCTCTCTCAGAACATGTGCTCCCTGCTCTGTGGAAAGGTGGGTCTAATGGCTAAGTCAGGTTATCAAGTCTTCAAGAGGCTTGTGCTCTACTACTCCTCACATAGGCGCATATTCAATTTAGATTAAAATTATGACCCAGAAAACGTATTAATTTGTTCATTCCAAAGTTTTGGTACCTATAACAGAAGAGTTTGACACCTCCAAAGACAACATAATGCTTTGTGATAATGTAAGCAAAATGGAATCATATTTGAATCTAGGAGGAATTTAGGATGTTATCATCCTTGCTTTCTCCTAAAGGATAATTATGTGACCTGTTTTAAATACTTCTTCATTTTATGAATTTTAATGTTTAATGAAAATTTGTTCTACTTTGGCAGTACTGGTATGTTTTTTTCCAGGCATTAAAATTAAGTACACAGGGACACCTGGGTGGCTCAGTCATTAAGCATCTGCCTTTAGCCCAGGTCATGATCCCGGGGTCCTGGGATCAAGCCCCGCATCAGGCACTCAACTCTGCGGAGAGGCTACCTCTCCCTCTGCCTGCTGCTTTCCTTGCTTGTGCTCTCTCTCTCTCTTTCTCTGGCAAAAAAATAAAATAAAAAAATCTTTAAAATAAAATAAAGTACACAGAATTTTAAAACATTCAAAACGTCAGCTTGCTTTTAGCATAGGAAAAAAAGAAATGTTGTGAATTTTATTAATTTAAAAATTTGCTTAGATTTTATTTC
>NC_058103.1:90157500-90362500 GCF_020171115.1 Neogale vison | reverse complement strand
TGAATAATACAAACTTGGTCATACCAGCTGCACCCATTTTTCTTTCTTTTTATAGTCTGTAAGATACTTGTGATCTTGCCAGGTTCGGGGCTACCTTAGGAAATTTTGGTAGGTCTATGCTACATCAGCTTTCTCCCTTGACCTTGAGCTAAGTCTTCTTTTTACCTGTGACACAACTGACATGCTGGATCCCTGTAAGCTAGGACCAGAGAGTTCAGCTTCATTTTGAGGACCTATATTTGTTCTACAAGGAATGCCAAGTACCTAATATTTGAATCCTAGGGAGATCTAGGAGGGAGGAGGGGATACCAAGGGAAAACTTGAGTTATTCTTAGAAGTATGATGCATTAATCTAGAATAGTTCGGTTCACTTTTGAAGACCTTGGGAATGATGCTAGAGAAAGATTAGGCTGGTAATTTTGATCCTAAACTGGCCAAGTTTGTATCACGGTTCTACCAGTAATCAGGAGTGGGACTTTGGGGAAGTTACTCAAATTCCTCATGCCTTGGGTGCACCTGGGTGGCTCATTCGGCTAAGCGTCTGCCTCTGGCTCAGGTCAGGATCCCATGGTCCTGAGATAGAGCCCCACTTCAGGCTCCCTGCCCAGCAGTGAGTCTGCTTCTCCCACCTCCCAATTGTGCTCTCTCTCGCTCACACTCCCTCTCTCTCAAATAAATAAAATCTTTAAATTCATCCTGCCTTAATTTCTTTGTTTCTAAGATCAGGATAGCCACAATGCAGATATATTCTGGGAATTCAATGAGTTAATACATGTGAAGAGTTTAGGATGGTTCCTAGCACACAGTAAGTACTCAGTAAATGCTAGCTGTTATTCCTTTTTAGAAGTGGAAATTTGCTGTAGGGTAGACTGAGTGCTACCACCCTACCTTCCTGAATACTCTGCTGACTTGGTACAAATGTTAAACTAGTGTTTCTGAAACTTTAGAACCTTGGGTACATTATAGTTTTTCCCTATCTCCATTGTCCCCCATATACTAATAATAAATATACTATATTTGCTTGAGAAATTTTAAAGTGTCATTTAGTTAATTCTGTTTTAGAAAGGAAATTATCTTCACCTTACACAATAAACTGGAATTTCTTCCCATAAGTAGAAAGTACTTATAAAAAATAATACATAACTGCTAAAAAATGTTTTGTGTGCTCAGAAAGTCACTTCATGTGCCTATGCCCACATTAAGTACTCTCCTCTTTGGGAGATGTGGCATTAGATGTTGTCAACATTTAAAGACTCATTGTGTCCTACATCCTCTTAGTCTTCATTTTCTGAAAACAATATATGTTTTTATATTTTTAAAGACGTAGTCATCTATGATGAGAAAAGTTCAAATTAAGTCAAATCTATTTGACTACCTAAATATTGAGATAACAGTAGAGAATACAAGCAGGACTTGGATTTTGAGTAGTTTATTAGTAATTCATTCATCTATTTGTTAAGTAACTATTTTGTGCAGAGCAACCTTGAGGTGATAACAGAGAAATATGTCTACTGGTAAGCAGCTTGCCAAATATCCTGACACGAACAGTTCCTTAGTCCTCCACAGGAACCGTTCTCAGAGGGGGTGATGTTGCATTAGCAGACATGTAGGAGACCTGTGGCATTAAAGTTTCGTGGGGGGACAGTAGGAAAAAATGTCTAAAAAATCTCCTTCGGTGGGCTGTGATGAAAGAAATGGTTAAGCAAAGTTTATATAGACCAAATAAGCATCGGACCACTGAAAGCGAAGCTTGAAATCTGAAACGTTCTAGCTTTGGAACTGGTAATAAACTTGTAAGAATTATCTCTTATCTTCTTGGGGTAACCACAGGGTGAGCGTAGTCCTCCATGGAAAAGCCCCCATATATTTAAAGATAACATTGAGGAATTAAGACATCATTTTTTAAATATTGTGCTGAATGTTCCTTTTTTTTTTTTTTTTTTTTTTTTCAGATTTTTTTTTTTTTTTAAGTAGGTCATGGTTTCACATCTTGGCATCTGGATCAATTTTGTGTCAGCAGATGACAAAGTAATATTTAATCAAGTGCCAAATGACTGGTAGACAATATGAGTTCTCCCCCCAGTAGGAAGAAGGGGAGTGCAAGTGGATTGGAAATATAGGGGAAGTTCTGCTGGAGGAGATGAGACTCGAACTGGGCTTTGAAGTTTTGGCTGAGGGAGAGTTAAGAAAGAACCTTCCAGTCTTGGAGGATGGAATTGGGGGTGGCGGGGTAGGAGGATGGGATTAAGTATATTCCTGGCATTAACTAGGTGTTTAATAAATATCTGTTGAGTGTTTTTTTGTGGAATAAGAGTTGATGGTGTATAGTGGCTCTAGATATACAGATTGCCTTGACACCATCTGATCAGTGTGAATACCCATGCTTGGGAGACCTCTTCCTCTTGTCCTTAGATGATACTTTTTTTCTGTGTTTACTGTAGTTGAAGTTATTTCTTACACGATTATGTGCCAGTTAGAGAGGAGAATTTAATTTGCCCCTGTAAGATTCCCTCATGTTAAAAGATACTGCTTATTTAGATTGTCAGATGGTTTCATACTGCTTTAGAGATCACTCCTGTGCAATGGGATAGCTAGTGGGCTGCCTGGAATCTTTGAGAAATAGTTCCAACTGCAAAAGTAAGTAAGCTCCTGTAGGCCACTGGAGATATTGAAAATGTCCGGAAAAGACATTGGAAGGTCAGCTCCTGTGGAGATGTAACTTGGGACCTTTCTGACCTTGATGTCCAAAGGCGTTAAACCAGCGTTTGAAGGGAAGATTAAATTCTAGCGGGTACTTTGGGCTTAGCTGGAGCTCAGGCTCTGCAGGAGCCACATGAAAAGGCAAGAAGACTCTTGGTGTGCTTTGGAAGCAGCTGCCTTCCCCCGCCAGCTGTTCACCTGCACAGACTGTTTTTTGTTCTTGGAGGGAGAGCTAGGTTCTAACACCACCGTCTGTCTGAGTATGTATTTCCCTCCGAATGGTCCATCTCGTCTTTATCCCAATACTGTCCGTCTCTCACTTCATTCCTTTTTCTCTCCTGACTGCTCCATCCCATACACAGGCAGCCCCATGCTGGGTCTCCTGTTGTATTTAAGCCTATTTGTGACCTTGGGTGAGGGGTCCCTATTAGGTATGGTCTAGTCTTTGTTTCAGCTTGGGTATAACCTTGTCAAAAGGCACTCTCTGCAGCAAAGCAGGATTTCCAGGGACCTTAAACATCCTAGAGGATCCAGCTGCTTATTTGCCCCAATTCCTTTCAGCAGTAGCTGGCTACTTATTTGAGCTTACACCAAAGAAAGGAAGAGTCATAGAAATGGGTGTGAAAGTGATTTGGGGGCAGTTCTCTACTTGCTTGATTGCTAGTGCGTGAGATAAGGGAAATCCCCCTTTATATGGTTATAGACAAGATTTAAAATACAATCCCCAAACCACCAACCACCCCCCACCACCCCACCCCTCCCCCACCATGGAGTAATACAGCACAGTATGCTAATACACATGAATGTGTAAAGGACTTCTCCCAGGTTCTTCCCAGGGAACAGAGGGCATGATGCATTGTATGCTGACTGCCATGGAGGGCGTGGCAAAGGTGGCAGGTAGGAAGGGAGAATCTGGCATTGTCAGATTCCCTTCTGGCTGTCTCCCCAAGGCTGTGGCAATTGCATACTTCTCACGGAGTCCTTCTTCTTTTACCCTCTTGACAAGAGAAGGTAATAAATGATACATGTATGGATGATGCACACTGTGCTCTAAGGACAGCCAAAGCAACAAGGGAACAACTTCAGCTGCCCAAGTCTGAAAGAAACAGCATGTTAAATGCTCTTCCTGGGTTATTTTATTTCATCTTCACAACAGCCTTGCCAAGTAAGTACCAGTGTTCTGCTCTTTGACAGAGGAGGGGACTGAGTGTCACAGACATGAATTAGCTTGTTGAGATGACAGAGCTAGTGGGTGGAAGAGCCAGGCCTCAAACCAAGTCTGCCTGATTCTAGGCTCAGCTCGTACCTCTGCTCCATGCTGCCTCTCCCTTTGAAAGTATTGGACAGCATAGCTTTCCAAGTTCACCTTTCCTTTAGAAGGCACGTTTATCCTCTTTTTTTTTTTTTTTAAAGATTTTATTTATTTATTTGACAGAGAGAAATCACAAGTAGACGGAGAGGCAGGCAGAGAGAGAGAGAGAGAGAGAAAGAGAGAGGGAAACAGGCTCCCTGCTGAGCAGAGAGCCCGATGCGGGACTTGATCCCAGGACCCTGAGATCATGACCTGAGCCGAAGGCAGCGGCTTAACCCACTGAGCCACCCAGGCGCCCCGTTTATCCTCTTTTGAGGGAGATGTAAATAAACATGGTCTTGAGTGACGTACAGGTCATAAGGAACTGTAAAGTGTTTCCTGGTTCTTTGGGGTGTTCTTGGAACCCCTCTCAAGGGGAAGTTCACGCAGACCTTGGAGAGGCCCTCCTGGAAAGGAATCAGGGTCCTTTACCCACTGTTCCTGCTGGGGTGGAAGCTAGCACAGATTTGCCAGAAATGTAAGTGAGTCATGATGAAAGTGAGCCCTCCAGCACTCAGGTAATCCACTCCAGGTAATGTCACGCAAAGACAGGCTATCTCCCTGAACCTAGCCTAAACTGCCAAATCATGAGCGTGTTAAGAAGTTATTGTGTAAGCCTCCCCCTTCCAAAAAAAACAATGAGTTTATATTTGAGAATTTAATAGAACTGATTCTCAAACTCACAGAAACTTGCTAAGCTTGATTAGCACAGTGTCTCAGCCTGTGGCGCAGCAGCAGTCTTTGGAGGATTCAGGGTAGCAATTCATTTCCTAGCCACCAGTGATGCTTCTCCCATTTGCTGGCCCAGACAGACCCTATGCAGAAAAGAGGACTTTGGCCCCATTTTACAACCCACCTGTTTTTGGCCACGTGCCCTTCTCTCTATTGTTTGTGGCTCCTGTTTCTTAGAAGGACCTTCTCTTGATATATTTAAATAACTTGAACTCCACAAAAATTAACCAAGGAAACAAGCTTTCTCTTGAATTTCTAACTAAAAGGTTTCCAAAAATTTCAGCAACATAGCAGAATGAGCTTTTTATTGATGGTCTGTGTTTCCACAACAAAAATACAGAAATGATAGAAAAAAGAAAAAAATAAAAATCTTGTAAAATACAAAACCAATGTTTAACAGAAGAATTCAGTCTCTGGGGGCAAGGAATGAAGAGAGAATGTATAGTTAGATTGTTAAACAGGGGCTCTCACTTTGTAGATCCACAAGGGTTTTTAGCTTTAGATATGGACATGAAGAGTTGGGGCCAGGATTTTTAACTTCCTGAAGGGAAGGACAGGCAACCAGGTGATGGAGGTGAGCCTCCACATATAGCCCAAACCATGAGAAGAGGACTGGGAAAACTCCACTTCCCGGAGAAAATGGCAAGGAAGCTTGCTTCCTGTATATGGTCTTGAGTTGTAGGGTATTTGGAGACAGAAACTAGAAATAAACCAGCACCATTTGTGGATCTGAGTCCAAATTTGCACTCTTATTTATACTGCTGGAAACCCATGTTAAGAAATTAACAATAAAACTGGTCTCTGCAAAAGAGAACATGAAAACTTATCTCTCATGGTTATTTCCATAGTGCAGGTCAAACAATTCTTGCTGAAATTAAGTTCACAGTAAAAATTTACCAACCAAGTGAGAAAACCACCATCAGATGGAAGATGAGTACATAGGCAGGTAGGCACATAGATAGAGAAATTGCATCGCATGAATTGGAAATGAGAAAATGAATATAATAGAAGTTAAATGATGTTTTAAAACATAAAAATTATATATACTGACCTAATAAATGAGGATAAGTGAAATAATAGAATATAGTATAAAAAAGAGCAGACAGATTTGAGGAAGACAATAAAATTTAGAAATGATATAATTATGATTGAAGTTAAAAGCTCATTAGATGAGGGGTGCCTGGGTGGTACAGTCTTCAGGTTCCATGCCCAGCATGGACTCCGCTTAAGATCCTCTCTCTTGCTCTTCCTCTGCCCCTTCTGCTTGTGTGCATGCTCTCTCACTTTCTCTCTGAAATAAGTAAATAAATCTTGAAAAAAAAAAATTCATTAGATGAGTGAAGTGTCAGAAGAATTAGATTAAAACAGAAGTTAGTGGGGGCGCCTGGGTGGCGCAGTAGGTTAAGCCTCTGCCTTCGGCTCAGGTCATGATCTCAGGGTTCTGGGATTGAGCCCCGCATTGGGCTCTCTGCTCAGTGGGGAGCCTGCTTCCTCCTCTCTCTCTGCCTGCCTCTCTACCTACTTGCTATCTCTATCTGTCAAATAAATAAATAAATAAATGTTTTTTAAAAAGTGAATTTTAGGATGGCTCTAAGGAAAGCACCTTTAGTATATAACACAAGAGATGAATAGAGAGGAAATATAAATACTTTATAGCAGTATGTGACATAGGGGATAGTAATGAGGCCTTCTAATAGATGTCTAATATAAGAGTGCCTGAAGAAGAGAATGGAGGCCAAGGCTATGGTGGGTGAAAACTTTTCAAACTGGTTAAAGGCATATATCCTTAGGTTCATAAAGCAGCTAATTCCAGGCAGGCTAGTGTTGAAACTATTGAATATTGAAGAAAACTCTAAAAGGAACCAGAGATAAATGAGATAAATTTATCTCATTTAAATGACAAATTATTTCTATAGGGATTGTTATTAGATTGACAGTAGAGTTCTTAGCAATAACAGATATCAAGAAACAGTGGAATCTTATCTTCAAATGGTTGAAATAAAAGGACTCTTAGCTGATAATTCTATACCCAGCTTTATTATCATTCAAAAGTGAGAACTAAGTTATTTTCAGGCAAGACAAGACTAAGACATTTTACTACTCAGTGGTGCCATCTGAAAGTACTAATACATAGGTGCTTTATTAACAAGGATAATGAATCTAAAAGTGGAGAACAGAATTCAGAAAGCAGTACTGAAGGAGGAAATTGGCAAACATGTTCATAAATCTAAATAAGTATTGAACATTTTAAAGAATAGGTACTATATTAGAGTGCAAAGCCAGGTGTGTGTGTGTGTGTATGTGTGTGTGTGTGTGTGTATGGAGAGGGAGAGATTTATTATAAGGAATAGGCTCACATGATTTTAGAGGTTGAAAGTCCCAACAGCTACAGTGGGCAAGCTAGAGACTCAGAAGAGCCAGTGATATAGGTCCAGTCCAAAGGTCTACAGGCTTGAGATCCAGGAGGAGCCAATATTTTAGTTTGAGTCCAGAGGATATCCCAGATTGAAGGCAGTCAAGCAGGGAAACTAGTCTTCTACTCAGTGTTTAATGTTCTAGTCAGACCTTCATCTGATTAAATGAGACCCATTTGTGAGGGCAGTCTATCTTACTCCAATTCATATGTGAATCTTATCCAGAAACACCCTCACAGATGTATCCAGAACAATGTTTGGTCAAAAGTTTGGGTACCTTGTGGCCCAGCCAAGTTGACATAAAATTAACCATCATAGAAACTAAGAAATTATGTTTACAAACAGGGTGGTTGAACAAAAATAATAGACAGAATAACATGGAGGCTGATGGGAAAGAGAGGGTTTCCTGATTAGAGGGAGGGCATTCTAAATTTCTTAGGTAGCTTGCCCTTGAAAAACATGGGTTTAAACTGCATGGATCCACTTACATATGGATTTTTTTTATACATACACATACAGCACAGTACTATTTTTATAAACACAGGACAGTATTTTCCTTATGATTTTCTTAATAACATGTTCTTTTCCTTAGCTTTATTGTAAGAATATAGTATATAATAACATATAACATATAAAATATGTGTTAATTGACTGTTTATGTTATCAATAAGACTTCCTGTCAACAGAAGGCTGTTAGTGGCTAAATTTTAGGAAGTCAAAATTTATGTGTGGTATTGTTGACCACCCAGGGGATTGGTGCCCCGAACCCCCCATGTTATAAAGGGTCAACTGTGCTCAGAGTTACAAAGGAGATATGATTAGATTGGATATGGGTTCATTTAAAATTAATTAAAAATTAATAAGAATACAGAAGATTTGAGGCACCTGGGTGGCTCTGTTGATTGGGCATTCAACTCTTGATTTTGGCTCAGGTCATGATCTCAGGGTCATGAGATCAAGCCCTATGTCGGGCTCCATGCTCAGTGGGGCTTCTGCTTGAGAGTCTCCCTTTTCCTCTACCCCTTCCCTCCCTCTCTCTTGCTTTCTTTCTCTCTGTCAAATAAATAAATCTTTAAAAAAAAGAATATAGAATATTTTAATAATCCAATTAAAAGTCTTAACCTAATAGACGTACCTGAATCCCATACCTCAAAAATAGGAGATTTAGTACTTTTAAGACATGTAAAATATTTATAAAAGTTGATTGCATATGAACACACCAATGAAAGTCAAATAGATACCCTCAAATTAATATAAGCATCACACACTTTGACCAATATGATCAAATTAAAAATTTGAAATAAGTTTTTAAATAATTTATGGATCAAAGATTAAATAATAATGGAAACTATAAAATATAAGTAAATGAGAACACTTGTGGCATATAGCTAAAGCAGAATTTAGAGGAAAAATTATAGCCTTGAAAAGTATATGTTGAAATAAACGATTGAAAATTTAAGTAATAAAGATAGTAAGTTTATAAAAGAATAATACGGCAAACTCGAAGTGGAAAACCAGAAATGATAACAAAAGGATAAATTAAATGAAATTGGAAGGAACGAAGCAGTAGAGAAAAACAAAACCAAAATTTAATTCCTTAAAAATACTAGTAAAATGAACCAACCTCTAGCAAGACTGATTTAAAAAGTTTACACAAATTAATATTAGACTATCTAAAGTAAATTTAATTGAAGATACAGACATTAAGTTAGAGTGGCAGGGGCATGGATTTTATTACTTTAGGCTCTTGAAATATTTCACAGAAAGCAGATCGTAATCATAGGCATTATGCTTAGGTCCAGGCATTGCCTATTGCCTCTCCTCCATAACATGCTTTAACAGGGACCAGTTCTCCCCATCCTTGTGCATGCAGCTCCAAGTGACTGGTGCATTCCTGCTTGGTAGAAAGTTGACATTCCAACAGTTGAAGCAGTGCAAGAGTTACATAAACCCTGAAATCAAAAGGATGGAATGCCTCTAGCAAAGGTTAGGGAGAATAAGTCTCTTCTCCACATATGGTCAAAAAAGATGGATGCAAGTTGGCTATAAGTAGTAGCTGGCGAAGAGACATCTTACTTATGAAAGATACCAGCTTTCTTGAGCCCTCCTTATTCCTAGCCATCCCAAGATTGTCCAGCTGTCTTTCCTTACCTGGTTGATACTGTTCATCCCTTTGGCAGCTTTTAGCTTCAGAATATGCCTGTAAAATTAAGTTTGCACTCTGGCTTGATCTGAGACACAGAATACTTTTGTGAAGCCAAAGTCCGAAAATCCATAAACAGAAGGCTTGCACATCCTGGGTCTGTAGCCAAGGCCACAAATTCCTATTTATGATCATTTTCTTGCTCTAAAAAATGGCAGGTTGCAAGAAAGGAAAAAATATTTTGTTGAGTTTAAAATGAATGTGGATTCAATATATAGTTTTTACTCTTCCATTTTAAGTGCTTAACTTGTTCTCACAAGCTTCTCTGATTTGAATAGTGTTCTATTCAATATATTCAGATTATTTTTTTAAAAAGTGGTTGGCTATGATTCTTAATTCTGAAACACAGTATTCAAAATTTATATTGTGAGGAAATTTAAGATGTCATTCGTTTCTTTTTTTTGTAATATTTCTTTTTCTTTCTTCACAAAATAAGTGATCTCATCTTCTTACGTTCTAGAGTATTGTCCTTCATCTATTTTTTTCTTTTCTTTTTATTTTTTTTTATTTTGTAATTTTTTATAAACATATATTTTTATCCCCAGGGGTACAGGTCTGTGAATCACCAGGTTTACACACTTCACAGCACTCACCAAAGCACCTACCCTCCCCAATGTCCATAACCCCACTCCCCTTCTCCCAATCCCCCACCCCCCAGCAACCCTCAGTTTGTTTTGTGAGATTAAGAGTCACTTATGGTTTGTCTCCCTCCCAATCCCATCTTGTTTCATTGATTCTTCTCCTTAAGCCCCCATGTAGCATCACCACTTCCTCATATCAGGGAGATCATATGATAGTTGTCTTTCTCCACTTGACTTATTTCACTAAGCATGAGATGCTCTAGTTCCATCCATGTTGTCGCAAATGGCAAGAGTTCATTTCTTTTGATGGCTGCATAGTATTCCATTGTGTATATATACTACATCTTCTTGATCCATTCATCTGTTGATGGACATCTAGGTTCTTTCCATAGTTTGGCTATTGTGGACATTGCTGCTATAAACATTCGGGTGCACGTGCCCTTTTGGATCACTACCTTTGTATCTTTAGGGTAAATACCCAGTAGTGCAATTGCTGGGTCATAGGGCAGTTCTATTTTCAGCATTTTGAGGAATCTCCATGCTGTTTTCCAGAGTGGTTGCACCAGCTTGCATTGCCACCAACAGTATAGGAGGGTTCCCCTATCTCTGCATCCTCGCCAGCAGCTGTCATTTCCTGACTTGTTGATTTTAGCCATTCTGACTGGTGTGAGGTGATATCTCATTGTGGTTTTAATTTGTATTTCCCTGATGCCGAGTGATATGGAGCACTTTTTCATGTGTCTGTTGGCCATCCGGATGTCTTCTTTGCGGAAATGTCTGTTCATGTCCTCTGCCCATTTCTTGATTGGATTATTTGTTTTTTGGGTGTTGAGTTTGCTAAGTTCTTTATAGATTTTGGATTCTAGTCCTTTATCTGATATGTCGTTTGCAAATATCTTCTCCCATTCTGTCAGTTGTCTTTTGATTTTGTTAACTGTTTCCTTTGCTGTGCAAAAGCTTTTGATCTTGATGAAATCCCAATAGTTCAATTTTGCCCTTGCTTCCCTTGCCTTTGGCGATGTTTCTAGGAAGATATTGCTGTGGCTGAGGTCGAAGAGGTTGCTGCATGTGTTCTCCTCAAGGATTTTGATGGACTCCTTTCTCATATTGAGGTCCTTCATCCATTGTGAGTCTATTTTTGTGTGTGGTGTAAGGAAATGGTCCAATTCATTTTTCTGCACGTGGCTGTCCAATTTTCCCAGCACCATTTATTGAAGAGGCTGTCTTTTTTCCATTGGACATTCTTTCCTGCTTTGTCGAAGATTAGTTGACCATAGAGTTGAGGGTCTATTTCTGGGCTCTCTATTCTGTTCCTTTGATCTATGTGTCTGTTCTTGTGCCAATACCATGCTGTCTTGATGATGACAGCTTTGTAATAGAGCTTGAAGTCCGGAATTGTGATGCCACCAACTTTGGCTTTCTTTTTCAATATTCCTTTGGCTATTCGAGGTCTTTTCTGGTTCCATATAAATTTTAGGATTATTTGTTCCATTTCTTTGAAAAAGATGGATGGTACTTTGATAGGAATTGCATTAAATGTGTAGATTGCTTTAGGTAGCATAGACATTTTCACAATATTTATTCTTCCAATCCAGTAGCATGGAACATTTTTCCATTTCTTTGTGTCTTCCTCAATTTCTTTCATGAGTACTTTATAGTTTTCTGAGTATAGATTCTGTGCCTCTTTGGTTAGGTTTATTCCTAGGTATCTTATGGTTTGGGGTGCAATTGTAAATGGGATTGACTCCTTAATTTCTCTTTCTTCTGTCTTGTTGTTGGTGTAGAGAAATGCAACTGATTTCTGTGCATTGATTTTATATCCTGACACTTTACTGAATTCCTGTACAAGTTCTAGCAGTTTTGGAGTGGAGTCTTTTGGGTTTTCCACATATAGTATCATATCATCTGCGAAGGGTGATAGTTTGACTTCTTCTTTGCTGATTTGGATGCCTTTAATTTCCTTTCGTTGTCTGATTGCTGAGGCTAGGACTTCTAGTACTATGTTGAATAGCAGTGGTGATAATGGACATCCCTGCCGTGTTCCTGACCTTAGCGGAAAAGCTTTCAGTTTTTCTCCATTGAGAATGATATTTGCGGTGGGTTTTTCATAGATGGCTTTGATGATATTGAGGTATGTGCCCTCTGTCCCTACACTTTGAAGAGTTTTGATCAGGAAGGGATGCTGTACTTTGTCAAATGCTTCTTCAGCATCTATTGAGAGTATCATATGGTTCTTGTTCTTTCTTTTATTGATGTGTTGTATCACATTGACTGATTTGCGGATGTTGAACCAACCTTGCAGCCCTGGAATAAATCCCACTTGGTCGTGGTGAATAATCCTTTTAATGTACTGTTGAATCCTATTGGCTAGTATTTTGGTGAGAATTTTCGCATCTGTGTTCATCAAGGATATTGGTCTATAGCTCTCTTTTTTGATGGGATCCTTGTCTGGTTTTGGGATCAAGGTGATGTTGGCCTCATAAAATGAGTTTGGAAGTTTTCCTTCCATTTCTATTTTTTGGAACAGTTTCAGGAGAATAGGAATTAGTTCTTCTTTAAATGTTTGGTAGAATTCCCCCGGGAAGCCGTCTGGCCCTGGGCTTTTGTTTGTTTGGAGATTTTTAATGACTGTTTCAATCTCCTTACTGGTTATGGATCTGTTCAGGCTTTTTCCTTCCTCTATTTTAAAAAGAGCCTTTGGGTTGGGGCCATGTGGGTAATTCTCAGTAAGTTGAGCATCTGCCTTCAGCTCAGTTCATGATCTCAGGGTCCTGGGATCAAGCCCAATCGCATCAGGCTCTCTGCTCAATGGGGAGTCTTCTCCCTCTGTGCGCTCTCTCTCTTTCTCTTTCAAATAAAATAAAATCATAAAAATAAAATAAAATAAAATAAAATAAACAAAGAGCCTTTTGGAGTGCCTGGCTGGCTCAGTCAGCAGAGTGTGCAACTCTTGATCTCAGGGTCATGAATTTGAGCCCCACACTGGGTTTAGAGAGTACTTAAAATCTTTAAAAAAGAAAAGGTAGTGAATCTGAGAGGTGCCATCTTCCATAAATTTGCCCTGGTTGCAAAGCTGATTGTAGACCTAGGCCTGGAAAGTATTTCTCTCGCAATGATGTTCTTTTTGGGATCCCAGATATGGCTTCCACACTAGCAGAACCAACACATGGTTACAAACAGCTAAGTACCTAAGTGTGGCTATACTCATGCAGAATAGGAAATAATTAAAGAATAGGAAATAATTTATTTCTAATAATTTACTTTTATTATTTCCTATTAAATAATGATTTAATTTAATTATTTTATTTAATTTATTTTATTTAATTATTATTTAATAGGAAATAATTAAAGTAAGTATACTGCATTTTTTTCTTTGTGGATTCAGTACTATGCTTAAGTGAAAAAGATGTAATTTCCCTATTTCTTTACACGGTTTTTACTAACATTTATCATATCTGTCAGTGATCTTATGGTACCAAACTTGATTAAAGAACATAATAATCCTAAAAAAAAAAAATCACCTCAACATGAATGAAGTTGATCCGTGTCTGTGTTCATTCCGTTAACTAGGTAATTATCCAATATGTACTTTAGTTTGTATTTGTGTGGATAAACTCTAAGCCATTTTGCTGAATGTTTGAGAATGATTCTCTTGGAGGACTTGGAAGAATTGAATCCTAGGCAGGACTAAACTTAGCTTTAATTGAGAGACTTGTCTTCCTCCCGTGCAAAGGAAGAGGAGTTCTGGTCACCGTGGATTCCACATACCTACAGAACACAGCAAGGCCAGAATCTCTTGCCTCCATGTGCTAAGTGTGTGATCTGATACAGCATTCTTCATTAGATGCCTCCCCTAACCTCTGCTTCTATAGGTTTTCCTGGGGTAAGATCTATTTAATTTACAATGGGCTATGAGGAAGCATATTTGGGGACAAAAAATTCATATATAAATAATTTTTTTTTCTTGCTTAAGATTCCCTCACTGGTTAATCAACTGTACCTACTCTCCTTATCTGTGAAATGGATGCAGCTTTTTATGGCAGTTGATGAGAATTATTTTAGAAAGGTTTAGAATTCAGAGATGGTTTCTTGGCTAAAAGTTATTTTTATCAACGTCATTGAAGTCTGACCTGCTTTCACTAAGCTCTCCAGATACATATGCTTGGTTATAAAATACTTAAATGCACAAGGTAAATACCTCTTTTCTGATTGTTCTTGCAGTGTATTTTTCCCCAAGCAGGCTTTTCCAAAGCTAATTTATCTGCAAAGAGACATATGCTTTAGGTCTGTACTTGTTAATTTACCTTGGAAAAATTAGGTCATCTTCAAAGCTGGCAGTGTGGCTTATAAACTTGGCAAATGGTCTAATTAAAAGCTTCTCTTAGATTAAAAAAAAAAGGAAAAAATTATTAGTATCGGTAATGTTTTCCTTTTCGTGGTTTCTGTACATATAGGTATATGTCACTCCTCATGTTGCCCTAAAAGTATGTTGACTGTTAACAGTTCATCTCTTCTCTTCTACAGCTTCCAAGTCTGTTATAAACAGTATGCTACGGGACCCTTCTCAGATTCCAGATGGAGTTCTAGCAAATCAGGTCTATCAGGTATTAATCACAGCTGTCTATTTTCGGTGTCAGTGCTATCTGCCTAGCAGAGTAAAGGATTTTAAACCTCATTTAATTACTGTCATCATAAACTATCACTGAGGTCAGGGTGCACCATAAATGGCAATGCAATATTTGCGAGAAGAACATTTCACTTTTTAATAGCTTGCTTTTATAGTGAATCAAAAGCATGTGATTTTTGTTTTCTGTGATTAAATCTTAACAGCCTTTTGATAGCTTTTTGTTTTTGTTTTTGTTTTCTAAAGAAAAGTAATTACTGCTTTTAGGACAGTAGTTTACAGGAGCTGTTTTGTAGTCACCCCAGACCCCTTCTCTGTTTTGTCTGCAGTGCATCGTGAACGACTGCTGTTATGGACCACTGGTGGACTGCATCAAACAGTATCCTTTCCCATAAAATTTTAGGTGCACAATTGACGAGCTCAGACTCAGTGGAGAAAATGTGTCTAGCTTTAACCTGACATAAAGTTCTGCTTCACAAAACACATTTCATACTCTCCTACTTTACATTCAGTCAGCTGGAGGGTCACTACAGACCATCCTTTCCTTCAGCTTAAGGAAAATCAGATGGGCCACGGGAGGCTGTCGGCTTGGCCGTTCTGTGCACGGGCTTAGCTCAAACTGCCGGAGTTTCAGAGAGTTTAAAGGTACAGAGTCATTGGGCACTTAACTTACTGTCTGCGAGTGTAGCTCACCAATTCAATGAACATTTTTTAAAAAAAGAGAGAGAGAGAGAGAGAGAGAGAGAAATCTGTATTTAAAATGAGACAAATTCAGTTGGGTTTCCTAGAATAAATTTAGAGCTTGGAGTTCAAGGATGATGTGATTAAAATGCCACGCAGATCATCGCATCAGAAAGGGCAGTAGATTCTTGTTGCTTAAGTGCTGATTACAATCCACACTGCCATTTGGATCCCTAATAAACAAATTTAGAGAAACCAAGCTAATTTTTCCCTCTGGACTGAACTTAAGGCTATGAAAACAGATGTCCAGTCATTCTTCATTAACGACATTGAGTTAATGCTTACCAAAGAGTTAATGCTTCTTTCTTGAAACAGGATTTGAGCAGTCACTACTTTATGAAGGAGGATGTGCTTCATTCATACATTTAGTAGCATTGTGGCAATACTAAGAAATTTTATAATCCTGGATGAAAAATGCTATTTAAAGGGCCAATAACTATTAATTTTTTTAATGAAAATTATCTTCCACCTGAGTCCACGAGTCTTGCACTTCTTAATACTGTAACAGCCTTCCC
Organism: Neogale vison; assembly: GCF_020171115.1. Lineage (NCBI taxonomy): Eukaryota > Metazoa > Chordata > Mammalia > Carnivora > Mustelidae > Neogale > Neogale vison. The sequence continues at coordinate 90,346,639 of NC_058103.1, read as the reverse complement.
GGTAGAGGTTTTGTGAGTGTGGGTAGCACTATACCCATTTCAGACTCAGGGCTACCAATCTGGAAGCTTTCTGTTGAAAGCCTTTTTTGCTGAAAGTCCTGTGTGTGTGTGTGTGTGTGTGTGTGTTTATCCCACCTTGTTTTCACAAAGACTTAGAGTCTGTGAAATTTTTGTAAGGAAACTCACTGATTTTCTTTTTTATAAAGTTAACCTTTGAAAAAATAATCTCTTTACAGAGCCCTCTTAAAAGAATATTCACTACCTAAGTTAAAGCTCTTTACGTATTTATCCTTCAAGTCTGTTCCCCCCAATGTAGTTTAAATTAATAAAATCACAGCACTGTCATAAGCTTGCCTTTTTATTAAACCAAATTGAAACCATGCTTCTATTTTCAGTATAAAATTAATGATAGCGTTAGAAATTGTAGGAGTGCCAACCTCATGTTGCTACCGTGATAAAGTTTAGCACATTTGTATAACAACTAACACCATCTCAAAGTATCTTGGGCGGAATTACATGTTAATTTTAAAGCACATAAAATAGTTAAAAATCAATTTAAAGTTAAGGTTTTAAAAGCATAATGTCTTTTGAAGGATTGCATATTGATTTTAAATATAACTATCTAATTATATATGCATGGACTAAAGTATGAAGTCAACTGCTTTGTAAATGCCAGGAGGCTATTTTTCAGTAATAGTTGAGATGCTTACGGGAAACTAGATTGCCGTATTGCTGGCTAAGAAAATGGCTTGTGAGGTTATTTACAAGTTTTGCCCCATGGTCACTGCCATACATCAATAATAGGTATTATTATAGACAAAGTCTAAGTGTTTTCTGCTTACAGAGCATTATAAATTCTGTTCAGAGTATTTTCTTTACATTTTTTCCATCATTCATTTTCCCTTTTTGGCTGTGTTATTGCCGGTAGAATTTAATGTAGTACATGATTTCAATTGATAAAGATAATGATGTATGTCTATAAATTGCATTCACTGACTAGATTATAATTTTGCAGTTCCATTATGCCTATTGCCAGTAAAATTACTGTTTTTATAAGCTTTGTGTTCCAAACCTTGTATTTTATATATGTTTATATCCAGCAAAGAATAATCAAGAAGTAAGTCTTTCCCAAATTTCAAATTGGTGATTGCTTTTACCATGCAGAATAAAACAAGCTGGGAAATTTATAGAGAACCAATTTTATTTTTGCATTGAGGTAGTAGTAGTTTCATATAATGTAAATATACTTGCATAGATGTTTCCTAGATGGATCCACAGGAATTACTTTCTTTCACACTGAATAAAAATTAGTAGTTTTCCATGTGAGCGAAAATGCTATTTGTGTGTTGTTCTGATAATTTAGTAATGTTTACATTGCTTACTGTAAATTACATCGGTAAATTACATCATTTTGTAAGAAAGAAAGTACACATTTAGTAAATAGAATAGGTGCAAAAATCTTTTTACTCCATTATGAAAATGTTACATGTAGACATTTGTGTAAGTAGAATAAAGGAAATTGGTCATTTACAAATAAGACACCATGGAAAGCACAGTAGCTAAGCGTATATAAATTGTCATTGTGCTTTCTTTTCCTTTTGGTGTCTACAACATTTTTTCCTGCATAGCCATGTTCATCCCCACCCCTCCTTCCACAAATAGAGTCACTGACACAAAAGGTGTGAGAAAGCAGCCACCTCAACTTTCCCAAGTGTGACTCTAGGACACAGCTATTACACAAAGACCTAAACAGAGTAGCAAGGAGAGATAATGATGCAGGAAGCTTAAAATGCTGTGGGTTTCATTTCTGTACCATCAGTAACCTCAGTTTCATGATTCAACATTTTAGATGTAAATAATTTACAACAATAAAAGTGAGAGCACATTTATGTGGATTAGAAGTAAATAATTTAGTTCTAACATGTGGGTTGCCCCTAATAATGAGAGACCGTTGAGACGTATTCATCAGATGTCTTCAGTGGACTCTACAGATGTATGAAATTTTGTGATTTGAAAATTTTTGCTCCTTTATTCTGTTTCCAATTAGAAATTAAATAATCACAGCCATGTGCATGGTGAGGGGAGGAGACAACAGAAGGAAAAATTACAATGATGAAGACTTGGGGCTCATTTTGACGGTGGACATGAGTGGCCACATCTCTCAAATTATGATTTAAATGATATTCACCTGTATGATAAAGGGCAGATAGTGCTCTAGGAATTTTTTAAACAAATAATGCATACATTTTGTTTTATTTAAATTGCCCTCTTGGAATGCATGATCAGGATCAGAGTCTCTGGTAAGCTGAGGAGTTACACGACCAGGTTGACATTATCCAATGAGGAATCAGATAAATAATATCAAATGCTTTTGACAGAATCGAGTACCAGCATAGGATAATGCTCTTTTCAAACTTTGTGCAGTCTCATCCTTTTGGAAAATAGAGCAGAATTCCCAGTCCTATTCCTGATGTAATTATTTACCAGCCATGGGACCTTCAGCAAGTTTCTTAGCCTTCTTGAACCTTGCTTTCTGTGATTATAAAAATGGGACTAATAATAGTACCTATTCATGTGGTGGTGGTGAACATTAAATAAGATGGCACCCCACGTGGAAATGCAAATCAAAACTACAATGAGATGTCATTTTACATCTGTCAGAATGGCTAAAATCCACAACACAAGAAATAGGTATTGTCGAGGATATGGAGAAAAAGGAACCCTCTTGCCCTGTTGGGGGAATGAAACTGTTGCAGTGTAAGACAGTATGGAGGTTTCTCACAAAGTTAAAAATAGGACCACCCTATGATCCAGTGTTCACACTATTGAGTCTTTAACCCCCAAAATACAAAAACACTAATTCAAAGGGATACTTACACCCCTATGTTTATGTAGCATTATTTACAATAGCCAAGATATGGAAGTAGCCCAAGTGTCCATTGATAGATAGAGAATTAGATGGATGAATAAGATGGAGTGTATGTACACACACATACACACACACAATGGAATAGTATTCAGCCATAAAAAAGAATGAAATATTGCCATTTACAATGATATGGATGGATCTAGAGAGCATAATGCTAAGTGAAATAAGCCAGAGACAAATACCATATTTCATTCATATATGAAATTTAAGAAACAAAAGAGCTAAGGGGAAAAAAAGACAAACCAAGAAACAAGACTCTTGACTATAGAGAACAAACTGATGGCTACCAGAAGGGAGGAAGGTGGGAGGATGGGTGAAATAGGTGATGGGGATCGTGGAGTGCACTGGTGATGACCACTGGGTGATGTATGCAAGTGTTGAATCACTATATTGTACACCTGAACCTAATATATCACTAAGTATTTTAACTATACTGGGATGACAATTTTTTAAAAATTAAAAAAGAAATGATAGGCTGGGATGGTAGCAGAGGAAGTAGTAAAAATTTGGGGACTGTTGCATTTAGTTGTAAGTTGACACCAACAAGAGTTGCCCATGTACTGAAAGGAGTGTGGGAGCAAAGTAGGCATCGAGGACTCCTGCATTCTGGCTTGAACAGCATGGAGTTGTCAGTAACTAAGTCGGTAATGAAACAAATGGCATATGCATGTGTGAGCAGCAGAATGTAATGAATCTTTGAAACTATAGCAATAAAATAACCAAAGTTTATTGAGGAATTACAAAAAAAAAAATTAAACCCCAGGTGTTTAACACCAAGGCTTAGTGTTACAGTATTTAAGAAATATTAGCTAGTAGCAATTATTATTATTATTAATTATTAAATTTATTATTTAAAAAATAAATTATTTAAATTATTTTTGCATAATTAAATTTAGTACTTTTCAGGAAGTTGTATGGAGGTCATACAAATGGCTTTGTTGTGTTCCAATCCTTTGCTTGGCACATTTGAACCATATGACTGTGTATGCATTCCTTTCTAAGCCTTGGTTTCCTCATCTGTAAAATAAGGATGATAATAACTAAGGAGGAAACAACATACATAAAGTACTTAACCCAATACATAACTCATAGTAATCATGCCAAGACTTTACATGTGCCTGTACTCATCTATTTCTACCCATAAGACAATGCGTGTGCACGAGGAAGACTTGAAGCGTCCTCTGCACCCACACGCCCAACACACAGTCCTTTGAAAAATGCAGTATTTTCCTGCAGGGTGCCTGGAATTCTCAGCAAGTCAGCTATTTGGCTTCCCACATCACAGAGCATCACCAACCGAAGGCTGAAAGTGGGACGGAATCTAGAAATGCTGGCTCTGGAACAGTATGGATTCTTAGACAATTTAAAGAACTCTGTAAGACTGGAAACTCCTTTAAGGCAAAGCCTGGCTGGTATTCTTTGCTGCTCTTAGTTAGAGCTAAATAAATGTACTAGTTGAATGGAGGGATTTTAACATAGTACAAAGGACGTTTAAAATGACTCCCCCTCCTTTCAAAAGAATATAAGGTACACATCCCTTTACAAATCTTTAGTTGCCCAAATACTTGTAAACATTACAGATATAAGAAGATTCCAATGAATCATTTAAATGAGGGCATGCATGAAATCTCATTCCTCAGAGATGTGGGCTAATGGTGGAAATAGTTGCTATGATTACTCTATTTTCCGTTCCATCTCAAAGTAGAGACCTGGTATTAGCGTATTTTTAATTGTATAATTCCACCTGTGTTACCCTCCTTAACTAAAACTTCTCAGTGCCATTGGCCATGAGCATGAAGTCCTGCTAAGAGACATGCTTCTGGAGAAAAACCTGTCCTTCCTAGGTAAGTATCACATCCTTCTCGCTTGTAATATCTCCATGAGTGCTTAAATATATATTTTTAAAAATCTTCCACTCACAGTTATTGTGTACTAAAGGAAGAGTGAACGATGATTGATGCTGTGCATGTTATCTTTTATTGATTTAGAACTGAGCAGGAACTCAGTTACCTAATCCCTATATATACAGCACATGCACAGGCTTGCAATTAATATTTTATAGAATAAGTGGCTGAAAAAATGCTTTAATATCTGTTGCAGTATTACTTTTGGTGTCATGAGATATTAGCCATAATCTAAGCCTTATGAGAAAGAAACAAAAGAAATATTGTCTATAAAATGCTTTACATGTTAAAAAGGATAGTTAGAAAAATTCATGTTGGATATGTTTGTCTCACATATGGAATCAGAGTACTTTTACTTGAAAGTCAAATATTAAGCTTTTATTATTTTTATGCGAGACATTAGTTGTCATTATAGATATAGTGTGATTTTTAAAAATCTCACATGAATACATGGACATGTGTTTTTGTGTGTGTGCCAATATGGAATCTTGTTACAGATTATTATTTCTTTCAACATCTGAAGCATTAAAATTAAGCTTTGAAGGGCATACATGTGATAACTGATCACAGAAACCATAAAGCACTCTACAGTGAATTAATTCCTCTTCTCCATTGTGATGTGATAATTTTAAAGGTTGTATACAAACCTAAATGTGCATTGTACACATCTGTGATATGTAGATATTTAAGTCTGCATAGTGTGTTTTTTAGGTTGAAAAAATCACAGAATATTGGTTTACATGCCTTTATTCCAAAAATGGACAAAGATTTGGCCAAGAAAAGTCCATTGGATGGTCTTACATCAAGTTTGGGGTGGGGGGATGGTGTTGAAGACAGGCCTGCAAAAAGTCTATTCTAAGTCTTAGTATTTAATATTTTTATTAATAAGCTGGAGAATGGAGTTGAAGGTATTATGAGGTTGTTGATAATTTTGAAATGGGAGATCTCATAAATATTCTCTAGCAGGGGCTAAAGAAAGTTGATTTAGGAAAATGGCCTCAAATTAGTGAATTACACTTCAGTATGTAAAAGTAGCAAGTTTTTCATGTATGGGAAGAGGAGCCAAAGGCCTACATATGATCTAAACTGAGTTCCAGGTTCTTGACTCCCTTAATTCTGGGAACTGTTAGACTGAATTGACCATGGCTTGCAAAGACATTGCAGAAACATGGCCAGAGTCATTAGCACTTGCATACAAGTTCAGAAAGGGGACTTCCTATTCTTGGGTCCCATCTAGTTCTCTGTGTTACCAGGTCTAGAGATAACTATTTTATTGAAGCAAATAATAACTATTTTATTAAAGTATAACCCAAAGGTGATACTTAACTGATCTTTAAATGAGTTATAGGATGTTTAGCTGACTCCATGTAACATCAGTGTTGTTGTTAAGCATTTTCTATCAGCATACAAAGAAGTTAATTTATTCTATGCATTTTAAGCATTTTAATGTAGCACTGAATTATTACAAGTTTATTTACAAGTTAAAGCATGAGAAGTCAAAGCCTTGTATGAAATATTGTTCTGGGATTTTCTTTTACCTTGTGTATACTCCTTCAGAGTGATAAATTAGGTCTAAAGTACTGTGCCAGGTAAATTTAGATAGATTATCATTTAAAATTGACTACAGAAAAATATTGGTTTATAAATAGACCAGTAATCTGATGTTTTCTCATTTACATGTATACATCTTGAATTTTGTTGCAGAGCTATTTAACAAACATGTTAGTTTTACTTTGATTCTTTTAGAAGCAAAAGTAAAACTGATCTCTCCCTCTCTCTCTCTCTCTTTCTTTTGGTTTCTAATCTGTCCACTACTTTCAAAAAAACAAGGATTCTTATTTTTACATATCAACCCTTCTTAAGAATTACGACTTCCCTGAAAGTCTATACCATTCTAAATTTTCCACTCATTGTGCTATATATGTAATTTTATAAAATACATACCTTATATGACCTTTTTACCAATAGAAGAGAAAAATAAAAATAACCTTTATTTTAACACTAATAATTTTTTTGAATTTCCTTGATCCATAACCATACTCTGAACAGTTGTTATGGCACAAGATTTAACCAGGCACTATTGGAAAGAAAAAAAAGAAGAGCCCTTTTCATTAAAGATTTGTGTACTCATGGATTTATCCTATTTTATAAATTTATCCATTTGTACTTCTGTGGATAGGTGCACTGTATTCAGAGAAATCAAAGTTAAATAAATAAAGTTTAGTTTTTCCAACTAAAAAAATATGTTTTATTCATACATTTATTCATTTATTCCAAAAATAAGTTATGGAGTTAGGTACTATTTATTAGGAATGAAACATTAAGTCAGATGAAGTCCCTGCTTTTGTGGAATTATGGTCTAGTAGGGAGATAAGCTGTAAACAAATGTATACATTTAATTTCTAGCAATTTCTCGGAGGTCTTATAATTGTTTTATTTATTATTCATGCATTGTTTTCAGCTAACTTTTGTTGAGCATGTTTTCTACACTAGTGTGAAGACAATGGTAAGCGTTCTATCCCCTCTTGATGCTTACACTGATACACACTGTTGCTATGTCCAGCCCAGCAAGAATTCAGTCCCACCTCCAGTGCATCTCAGTAGGTTCTCACTTGATGGTCTTGATAATAAAAAGAAAAATCATTTGAGGCTGTTGTCATGCTACGTCTAGTAAACTTTTGAAAGAAAGGTATAGATTATACTAAAAATCAATAGGTACCCTTCACATAGAAGAAAATGCTACTGGCTCATAAGCTACTTTTCCTGAAGTGGTGATAGAATTTCACATATGCATCTGCTCTCTCACCATCACCTTCCTGTCACCATGTGTTTCTAGGCTGGCTAGTTGAGCTCTTAACTTGGTTATCTTACCACTGTGCTAACCAGTCTTTTCTTCCAATGGTTCAGCAGACATATATCTTTTAAGTACTTACTTTGGGCGGGCACCATTAGGGTTAAAATAAATAAATAAATAAAAGCTGAATCTAACATGGAACCTCCCAGGAAAATTTCAGATAAGTTTCAGGTAGGTTTGTGTCCGTTCTGTCCAAGGATAGTACTATAGAATTAACATTTCTTGATCAGCATTTAAAGTCTGAGAAGATGTGAAGAACCTGCTGCTGGCTCCTAGTTATAGATGCACAAAGAGCCCTTCTTAAGCTTTAAATTGAGTAATAAGCATTGTGATCATCCTTATCCCCTCTGCTAAGGGTCCGTTCCATTTCTAATATCAACAAAATAGAAAATGTACTTCAACGACTGGAGGAGATGTTTTGATTTTTCTCTCTCTGGTGATTAACGAGACCATGTCTTGTTGTCTCCCCTCACCCCCAGCCTCTCCTTCTCAGGGGTGAGGAGGAGCTTTGGACAAAAGACAAGGGAGGAAAGGAAAACAGTGATAGTGAGAAGATGATGAGACTCTGTGCACTGTCAGAGACTGTGAAAGAGCTTATCCGAGACTGGAAACAAACTGTTCATCCTCCATGGGCTGGCATGTCTCCAGGTCAGGGGGACTTTCATTAGTGCCTTCCACAGCCACTGTCTGGTGCAAATTCTTGTTACATTTGGCTTAATAAGGATGGCTCTGGAGATAACGGTATTCTTTCCAGTGAATGTTGCCCTGTTAGTAGGAGCTAACAATTATTTTGAGTGACACCTGAGATGCAGTTGCTTTTTCCCTGCCCCACCATCCTATGTTTGGTCTTGCCGTATGACAAACTGGCATATTTTACACGGGTGCTTTTCTAGCATTCATGTGTAACTCTGTAGGACTCCAGGAGGGTATAATCTGTAAAGCCACGGAGGCTTAGTGAGGGATGTCCCTTGCTGTAAAAAATTAGGATCTTTGTTTCAGGAGTTCATCTGCTCCTGCTGCTTTATTCCCCACCTGAAGCAACAGTGCTCTGTTGGGGGAGTGATTATGATGTGACAAACGGGGGATTGTGACTTCAGGTGAGGAACAGGCAGCAGGAACAGATGAGATTTAAAGTGCTAAGGTTGTGTTTATGGGCAGATGTTAGCTGTAGAGAATAAGAGAATAGAAATAAAACATATGATTATATAGGCTAAAGGGAAATGACATGGTTGGGTATTTCATAAGGTATCAAGTATTTAAATTCCTATCTCTCTAAAGGTTAAAAAAAAGATACAGTTTTCAGAATAATGGGAATGTGATATTGGAAATGGGATATAGGGAACTGGGTCCTTCTTCCTTCCTGAGGAAATTGTCATGGTGCGGGATCCGCTTACTCCCCGTACTGAATATGGTTGTGTGGACTTCTCCTTGGGACCAGGAGAAGAGAATCAGATACACATATGCTGCCAGAAGACAACACAGTCTCTGGAACTTTGATGACAGCTTTCCCTGTCCACTTTAACAGTCTTTCTACTCTGGGCCCTTCCCTCCTCATGGCTCTGGGCGGATAACTCATGTCTGCTGATTGTCTGCTTTCCTGGCCACTGATGAGACACTGGAACTGCTAGGTTGTAACAAAAATCAAGTCAAACTACATTATACACATATTCAAGGATGTGTATCTGGAAAGTCCAAAGGAAAAAAGTTGGCTTCTGGTGTGTATAGATTCCAGAAGACAAAATAATAATGTCATCAGTCTCTTTTCTGCCTCTTGTATTCTTTTTTTCTATGTGGCTTCATTCTTAAGCAATAAAGATGATCCTTGGTAGTTGCTTGTTGTCTATTCCTTAGACTTCTTAGTCCCGGAGACAAGTTGGTCAATCTCTTCAGCCCCATAATACAACTGAGGAAGGGCTCTAATCTGCTACAACTGTCCACCCTTGAGGCTGATAGTTGGGGTTCACGTTATTGGTCATTCCCCAGAATCAGAATCACATCATCAGAGTAGGATTGCTGTGCCTGACAGAATGGGATGCAGGACCAAAAAACTCAAATATCTCACTCCACAGAAAATTAATTACAGTTTGGAGCTTTAGTCCCCATGACGAAAAGGCATTGTGAGTCAAACCTGTTGTGTTGTGAGATTGACCTCTAGAGTGCATGCATGTGTGTGTATATGTGTAGAAGATCCTTTTTGTGTCTCAGAACTGCTAATATTCTTTTCCTCTTTGAGATTCGTTCTGGGACAGATGGAGCTGGCCCTGCAAAAGGGTCTGACATCAATACGACAGCTTTAAAACAACAACAACAACAACAAAAAAAAAAAAAAAACCTGAAGCAAAGGGTAACATTCAGCCATTCCTCAGAATGTGGAAGTTGGAAAGTGTTCCATCCAATGCCCTTGTTCTGTTTAGTGGAAACTAGCCTCGGCCGGTGCCTTTCCAACAACTTGCCCTTTTCACTCAACCATTCTGATGTGCCCCTTCTTTTATGGCATTCAACCCCATATAGAAGAGTTCTACTTCTGTTGTTGATTTTCATATTTCCTGTCTTCACAGCCGCTGGTTGGCAGGGACCAGCCTGCTCTGCCCTACTCTGTACTGTCCTGGCTTTGTGACCTCCCATTTGTTTCCTATCTTTAGGGCACTTCAGTTTTCACTAGTATTGTCCCCTGAAGACATAAGCAAAGGACAAGGTCACAGCAGTCAGTTATATTCCTTATTAGTAGTTTTGATATGAGGCTTTGGGGGAAGAGATTGAAACTAATGGCTGTAATGAAGTTTGGGGTTCCCTGAAGATTTTTTTTTTTAAAGAGATAGCTTTTTTAATTTTATTTTATTTATTTATTTGTCAGAGAGAGAGGGAGAGAGAGCGAGCACAGGCAGACAGAGAGGCAGGCAGAGGCAGAGGGAGAAGCAGGCTCCCTGCCGAGCAAGGAGCCCGATGTGGGACTCGATCCCAGGACGCTGGGATCATGACCTGAGCCGAAGGCAGCTGCTTAACCAACTGAGCCACCCAGGCGTCCCTCTGAAGATTTTGTTTATCTGTGCTGTGGGTCTCCCCATTAAATGCATATCTGTTCTGTATACCTTTGCCCATGGTATGCATATCATAGTAACATATATTGCTGAAACCTTGCTGACTTCTTAAATTTGGTAGAAAAGACTGTGAAACTCACTCTTTGAGAACATAAAAATATGGATATGAAGGTCATAGCTCCAAGTATTAAATGAGACAGCGTTTTGGAAAACACATACACACACACACACACACACACACACACACACAAAAACCAAATCCTAGAATAGAAAAGATATACTGTAGTTTTCATTTGTGTTCATGTATATCTTTTGCCTTTCCTCAATTTAATAGAAACGTAATAGGTGTTAAGATTCTTTTCATCAGACAATGTATTTTAACCTAGCATTTTAGAAACCTTAGGACAAATTCATAGATAAAAGGCCATGTCAGAATGTTACTTTTCATTTTCAGATGTCATGAACTGGAATTTTGCATAATTTTCCGGGGAAAAACTGTATTTCTTAAAAAAATTTAAAGCCTTTTAATAAACAAACAAAACCTCAAACCTTTCCTTGGTAGTCCTCATGCCCTTCTATGATTCTTAAGTATATGTTAACTAGTTTCAGATGTGTTTTGTTCTCTGACTCAAAATCAGCCCTTTATTTTAGAAAAAGAAATTGTGTAATTAGTACTTAATTGCTTTGGATATTTTGGGGCATTTAGAGGAGAGGGTAATTAAAAGGCCAGAGAAATTAAACTTTCACAGTGTTCTTTACATATGTGTAATTCCTTTTTTAAATGCCCTCTAAAGGCAGGCCTGACAACTTAAAAATAAATGAAGACCTGGGTTGCTTTTAAAAATTTAACATCAGTTTTATCTGTGGATGTAGTCTCATTGATTTTTTTTAAACTTCAGTTGGAGAGAAGGCCACTGAAATGCTAGAAATCAAGAGATTATCTAGTTCATTTCCTCTTTAGGCACATGTCACCTAAATAATATTGGACAGATGGCCATCGCCCCTCCTGTGCTTCAAGATCCTCCAGGAGAATAAGAATTTTTCGCTACTTCATAAATGTTACACATGATCAAGTTTAAATATTTGCCATAATTAAAAGTGGTCTGCAGTCTGTTGGGACGAACTAGAACTTGGTTGATGTATCTTTAGCTATCCAAGAAGCCTATGTCATGGTGAGTCACCTCACTCCTCTGGGCCACTTGTGTGTAAGCTGGACTACTGGACTAGCAATCTCTAAGACTTTACAAGTTCAGAAATACTGTGTTTCATGAGTCACACACATTATCTAAAAACCCCACATTTTTGTGGACCTCAAGGCTAAGAAGTCTGCTTTTAAGCAAGAATATTCTGTTAATTTTGGTAATGAGCACTTGAACTATGACATCAACAAGCTTAGTAGTTACAAAATATATTGGGTGTTTTTAACATACACCTTAAATATGAGCCTTACTTCATATTTGCCATATTCAGTGAAAAAGATAGTTATACAGGATTGGAGATGATTTCATATTGATCCCCAACATTTTGGGAAGTAATACTAAAAGCACTATTCTTAAAGATTGCTATTACTCTTTTTTGCCTTTTCTAGTTAACATTATTCTTCTTTTTTCCCTTAATTCTGATTTTTTTTTTCCTTGAAGAAAACATTAGGTTACTGAAACATCCAATTTTCTACTTAGGAAGTTCAAAGAATCCTAAGTAACCATTTGACTCCAGTATGTATAAAGAGCTATAAAAACCTCGACAAAATGTGTAATTCTCAAGGAAAATATAAATTGCAAAACTAACTGTTAGAAGAGACAAAAATTGAAACAGATTCGTAGCCATCAAAGAAATGGGAAAAATAACCAAAGAGCTGCCCCACCATAGCGCCAGGCTCACTTGTTTGTGAGGAATTCTGCCCATACTTAAAGGAATGGATGATACTAATGTTATTTAAATATTGCAGATCAAAGAAAAAAAGTAGGAAAACTTCCCATGAGTATTAAGGAAAGAGATGCTGTTCCTTCTTTGATGATTGAGATGAATCTCAGAGCAAACAGTTGGGACCCAGGATAAAAGATAGCAGTAAAAGATACCAAATAAACTTTGGGGCACATTTGTTGTCCCTGTGCCTTGTTGATTAATGAGAAATTAAATCAGGAAAGAAAGTTATTAAGTCAGTCTAGGTTGGCTTTGTAGAAGGCATGAGTATTCCTTAAAATGTAGTTGTGTTTTATTCAGTTAGCCGTTTGAACATTAAATACAAAGCATACATTGGTGGTATCAGTGGGGCAATGAATAGGATTTTAAAAAATGAGAAGGAAACACTTCCTGTCTTCAGAGCAAATGCTTTGCACCCAGTATGTGGGAAACAAGGAATAAGCACAGTAAGACAAGGGAAAGAAGCCAGAATGAACAGAAAGGAAGAAGTGTGGGCTGGTGACTGAGCCATAACCTCTAGAACATGGAGTTGGAACCCCGAAAAGGTGGTCAACCATACCCAATGGTTTGGATAATGATGTTGTGGAAGGAATCTTTCAAGGTCTGGAGCCCAAGAAAGGAGCATAATACAGAGGCCAGGAAATCCGTCCAGATGGATGGGGCTGACCTTCGAAATTCTCAGGGGGATGATCCATGATAGAAAGTTCTCCTGGGGCCTAAACCAGATGAGCAAGGCCACCTGCTCATAATGCTACTCCCTGTACTTGTGCTGGCATTTCCTCTGAACTTTGGCCACATTGTTCCCTCCTCCTTTCTTAGGAAGTCTAGGAGGAAAGTAACAGTGTGAAGGTTGAAACAGGGATGATAGGGCAGTGAGAGTTTAGTAAATAAAAGAACGGGGAAAAGATACATAATAAGGTATTTCAAATATGTGGATTAACCTCTTAATTTTTTTTTTTTTTAATGTGATGTCACTGGTGGTGAAAGTGGTGAAACAGATTTCTAGAAGCTATTCTTTTGGGTACAATTACTATAGGATCAACTTCAAACTGAGAGGGAGTAATAGAGGGAGGTAAGGGGAGAGAGTGAAGTGAGAAAATATGTGGTTATACTTTGAAGTTCTCCAGTGAAGGATGGAAAGATTCCCTAGCCTCACCTGATGTTTTCTGCCCAACTTTTGTGTGTGTGTGTGTGTGTGTGTGTGACATTAAGTAAGTGACAAAATTTAAATTGTAGGTATTGTGTTGGTAATTTTGGTGCAGTGAACAGGAGTGCAACATCTGCTTTTAAAAGAGTTTTAGTATGTGCATTTGGATAGCTTGGTTACCTTTGAAATTTTGTTTAGAGCTGCTCTCAGAAACAATCATTTTTCTTTCTGAAACAGATTCTAACATCTGTAAAGGTTGATCAAGCTGGGTTAAGTTTTAATAAAATATTGGTCTCTGCTTTTTAATGTCAACCCAGCTTTTAAAACTGTTCATCAGCTACAGGAAACATTAGCTCAAGGTGCCTAAGTTGCTTTTAATAAATATCTTTGCCTTTAAATATTCTCATTGTGGCCAGTGTATTGAGAGCATAGAAATTTGTTCCAGTCTTGTTCATCTGCAGTCCAGTTTTCCAAATTCTCTTGTTTTTCAAGTAGAATTATTTAAATTTGTATTTCCTTATCTCAATAGTTAACTTAAATTTTTTTATATTTCAAGGAGGGGAGATTGTTCTGAATTCTAGCATCAATCCTCTAACGTCTGGATAAAGGACATCCACTTTTAACAAAATTTCACTTAAATATCTAGTTTAAATATGTCTTGTCATTAAAAGGTTATTTACGTTTAAAATGCTGACCTTTCAAGATGTACACAAGAATGTTCTAAAACAGAGTTTCTGAACATTGGCCATGAAACCACTGTCTTGGGCTGACAAATGGATTGGAAATAAGCTACCCAACACTGGGAATGGGCCATTAATTTTAATCAAAGGTGATGCAGGAAGGCGAATGGGATGCATGACAATGTCAACAGCCCAGTAGGTGTTAAGAGACCACACAGCCTTCCTTGTTACTTGGTTGGGCCATTAGTTGAGGTTGGGTGAAGACAGAAAGCCACGTCTGGAATTGAATGACCAGGTCACTCCAAAATCTAATGGAGAACTCCTCATTTCAGAAATCACATTGTAATGCCATTAGAAGTCAAGGACAGCATTTAGAAAATATTGGAAGATTTTTTTTTTTTTTTTTTAAACCAAGCACCTTGCTAGTTTTTTCCAACTTTGCCAAGCTCCCTGTTTCCTGCCTCCTTTCCTTCTGAATGGATCGTTGATATTTACAGAGGATCAGGAAATCGAACAGACTTAGAAAAAGATCTCAAAGCCTGTTTGCTTTTCAGAATTACATACTGTTAGTTGTAAAACTCTGGTAAATGCCGGAAACAATAGCATACCAAAGGAATTAAGCAGGGCAATTAATTCTCTGTAGTGATCTCATTGTCCTTGTCCCTTTCTGTGTTCTTGTGTATAGGAATAGTTTTACTAATTGAAACTAAACTTTCTTAATTGCTTTAATGAAAACATTTGTTTTATAATTGTAAAGGCCACTTGCTTGTGCCTTACTGTAAATTGTCAATATTGCCTGATAACACTAGTGATATTCACGGTGGTGAAAGCCTTTTCTTTTAATCAGTAAGTATATTTCATTATTTTGAGTATTTTCAATTACAAAAAAAAAAGGTAGCATATGACAGCCTGAATTAATGATATTTATAGTAAAGACATAAAAATGCAGAAGGGACAAAGAGGCATTTTTATATCTATGCTTCAGGTTTGTTAAGAAAGTTCATTTATTCTGACATAGCCGTGCATGCATAAGAAAGATATGTGTGGCTGCATTAGTAGTTTTTACACATTTTTAAGAAAGAAAAGCAATTATATTGCTGTCTTGTTAATGAAACACTGTACAAGTAATAGTATTTGTTCTTCCTATAGATGAAGATCAGCTCCGTGCAAAGGGTTATGACAAAACGCCAGACTTTATTTTACAAGTTCCAGTTGGTAAGTCCTTAAACTCTCTTATGCATTTGTTTATAGTAAAAGGGGATGTGTTTTCTCCATAGGTTAATTTTTTTTTTACTTTTTGTTAATATTAGCAAATGTTACCAGAGTAGATTAGCTTTAAATGGGTGAAATTATTGGAAGATTGTTTTAGAATGGTAGAAAATAATAGGTTCAGAGGAAATCTCTGCCTTAAAAATGTTTACCTATCATTTGAGAAGTAAACATGTCTTCGGAAAACATTTTGGGTGCCATTTTCAGGTCATTTCTCTAAATCCTGAATCTTTAAACATGGTTCCTCTGAAAAGCCAGGCTGGCTCACTTGGGTTTGCTTTCACAGAACTTGTCCACTTACAGAGGCAGTGCCAGAACAGGACGGGGATTTTTTGAAAATGATGATGAAAATGAAAGGGATGTGATTATAGCATAAATGCTCTTTGTAGAGACGTATTGTGTTTTTTATAATTTCTTCCATCGACGACAGCAAGGGTCGAGCCTCTGCTCATTAATGTGAAGCACAGAGAGGCCTAGATAGAGTTTAGTATTTCCAATCTTCCCTTCTCTTTCCTCTGTATTAGTAATGCTTTGTCCCTTAGCCGTAGAAGGGCACATAATTCACTGGATTGAAAGCAAAGCCTCATTTGGTGATGAATGTAGCCACCAGGCCTACCTGCATGACCAGTTCTGGAGCTACTGGAATAGGTAAGGTCCCATTCTTTTTCTCTTAAGATAAACGATACACAGCTGAAATCTCATTAGAAAAAATATTTTGTTTAGCTGGTAAAAATGCTAGTAGTCTTTGTTTCTGGTGAATACCGAGACTTGATTAATGTATTCATTTTGGATAATTTAAACTTCTCTGCTTTCATAATGTGGATTCATTTTTTAAAACTAAAAATCTCTGCATACGGTCAAAATTAGTATATACTCTCTCTCATTTTCCATTTTACAGTGATAATACTGGTAGCGCTCAAAATACGAATAATAAGGTGGGGTGCCTATTATGATACTGACACTAACTTTTTATTGTTTGGCTGTGAAATTTATGCTTACTCTCAGACCTTTAAAAAGATCATATCCTCAGCTGAGGGAAGTATCCAAATGATATCAAAGATCAAAACGATTTGCCTTCCAATAGAAAAACAGTTTACCTACCAACTTCGGTCAACAGCGTCTAAAGGCATGGAAATCTCATCAATTAAGGGAAAAGGTTGGAGGGGAGGATGCTTTATTATCAAATTCCCACCATGTGCCTGGGCTTTCATATTCTCTCAGCTAATCCTCACAAGGAAGTTACCTTTCCCCCCCCATTTTAAAGATAATTGATTCTCAGAAAGAAAATAAGGTGCCATACAGTTAGTCCGCATGCATTTGTATTTCTCGCTCCCAAACTCGTGCACTTTCCCTTGCATTTATAGTACAATTGTTGAAATTTTGGCTTTTTCTATTATTGAAGTGCCACATTTTCACACCATGCACTTTTTCCCCTTAGGATAGGAGGTAGGGCAAGGGGTAACCTTTCTAGGTTAACTGTGTTCCTCAGTCACTGGCCAACAGTAAGAATACAGTAATAAGATGACACTGGCCCAGATCATTAAGCAATGAGACAGTAGCATCTGTGCACAATAGTCTTATCCTGCAGAAAAACAAAACAGAACAAAACAAAACAGAACAAAAAGACAAAAACAAAACAAAACAAACAAACAAAAAAAAAAAAAACAGTCACAGGCTACAGAATTTGGTATTATATTGTTACTTAGCTTTACAAAAGGCCAGCAGACCTCGTCCGTAGCAGCTGTGCTAAACTAAGCCCACTTTTTGCCATGGTAACAATGATCATGACAAAATGCTGAATGTAATGGCTTTCTTGATTTTCTTGTGTAATTGTGCGTAGCATCCGAGCTTTACTTTACAGGGATGGAGGAGAAAAGTGCAAAATGTTTTAGAAATCAATGCTGCTTCAGCGTTCCCTATCTTTTATTCAGACATTATTCAAATTAGCAGTAATGTAGCAAATTGAATTTTAGATTTTTAGCAATTTTGTGAGTTTGAAATAGTAAAGAAAGCATCATCTTTGATGGTATAGGGAAAGCAATGACAAGAAAATCAAATTGTGTAAGTTTAGGTTGCTAAAGCATTTTTAACTCCACTAATAAACGAAACCATTATGCACAGAGACAGTGCCCCCACTCTGGTACTGGTGAAGTCTTTTATAAGGGACAATTACAAATGGAATTCTAAAGAGTAGAGCTTACTTGAAAATTCTAAAATCACGGTTGTTGTTGTTTTTTCCTAAAACAACTGTACTATTTATTGAGTACTTGCTATATGCTTAGCCCTCACTATTTTAGAGGCTGACTACTCTAGTCAGTCATGGGACCCCTATGCATTATTGACCCAGCTGGAGGGAGACTTAGCAAGGGATAATTTAATACAGTTTCCTTTGGACTGAATTCTAGATTATTTTGTTGTGTGTTACTTTTTCTAATGTGTTTACTTACATGACTATTGGTTTACATTCCCTAACCATGTTCTTTGAATATGTACCAGACCTTGCACATGGTTCATTCAGGGTATATTGCACAATAAGGGAAAGTCAGCCTGGATTTTGAATGCTCCAGATCATCCAAGGAAGAAATACTCTATACAGAATTCAGTAGTTTTACCAAATGTCTGCAGACAGGCCAAGAAATGGAAGTAGTGGTGATATTCAAAATGGCACATGGAGGCATTTACTTGGAGATGAAATTTTGATTATAATAGTGATATGGACTTACCAACGATAGGACATTTTGACAGGAGAACTTAGCCTACTTATGAATGTATGGTATCCTACTCTTCATATTTTGCCTCAACACAACTCACAAAGTAGTTGCTGAAATTGTTCAGACTGGAGGAACTCATCTCTCCCACCTATAGGTAGCCATTCAAGGAAGCTGTTGGCTGGTTGGCATTTGGGCTAATTACTTTATTTGTGTGATAAGTTTCTAGTTGTCATAAATACTGTTATCAAATTGTCATACTATTTTTAGATTAAATGCTGGATTTTACAATTAAGACTGTTCAATTAATATTTGTAGAATCATGACCTTATAAAAACCCATTTTCTCACATAAGTAACTACAGAGCCCTTAATTTTTAGTTTAATGTTTCTACAACAGTTTCCTTTTTTTTTGTATAAGTGGATATTCTTACTCTTCCTTTCAGCATCTTTGACAAAGTTGATCATACCCTACATCTTTATTAAAACATCTTTTCTTGAATTCTGAGAGATACTCTTCTGGGTTGCTTCCTGCCATCCTAGCAGCATATTCAGTTTGCTTTGCTGGCTTTTCCTCCTCTCGGCTCTACACTGGAGCTGAGCCCTGGAACTCAGTGCTCAGCCTACTTCCCTTTGCTATCCTCTTTCACTTGCAGGGGTCTCTTTTGGAGATTTCATTGGAGACTATGGTTTTTATACCATCTCTATAATAGTAACTCCTAATTTTTGCTGCCAGCCCTAATATTTCCGCTGAGTACAAATTTGTTTATACAACTGTCCATTCAGTACCTCCTCTTGGATATCCAATAGGTATCTGAGACCTAACATATCTACACTAAACCCTTGATTTTCCTCCCCAGGCTTGGGGGCCCCCCCAGTTCCTCCCAACCTCATCTAACAGTGCCACCATTTGCCCAAATACTCAACCCAAAAACCCAAACCTATCACCAACCTACAAGAAAGTCCTTTCAGCTCCATCTTTGTCATAATTCAAATCATGCCTCAGTATCCCCTTCTTAGCTGCCATCACCTCACTGTCTGTCATCATCTCTTAAACTGTTGCTGTAGCTCCCGAACTGATCTCCAGACATTAACCTTTACACTCCTGTGGTCTGTTTTTCATACCCTGGCCAGAGTGACTCTTGGGAAATACAAATCAGATTATGTCACTTCCTGCTCAAAACCCCTCAGTGACTTCCCATCACAATTCAAATAAAATCCAAACTCTTTCTTATGCCATTCAGAGCCGTGCATGATCTGGCTCTCCTCTACCCCTACTTGTCTGCACACTTGTCTCCTCCCCTCCTCCCCGCCCCTTCGACTAAGGCTCCCTCTCTCTCTCTCTCTCTTATACTTCTGTAGCCACACTGGCTTTCTGGGACTTCCTTAAATCTACACTGCTTATTTCTACTTCAGAACTCTTACTCTGGCTAATTCTTCTACTTGGAGTTTTCTTCATTTGGGTCTCCATATGGTGAGCTCCTCATATCATTCAGATGTCTACTCAAATTTCCCTCCTCAGGGATACCTTCCATGACCACCCAGTCTAAATGGCCTCACCTCAGTCATCTCTCCCTCCTCACTGGGTTGGACTTTTCTTCATAATATTTATCCCTATCTGAATGAAAGAATAAACACTGATATAAGCAACAATTTGTTTGAATACAAGCCTCTATTAAAGAGCTTTATGTTGCTATTGTTAATTACTATATGCAGTATGCCCCTCAGTCCTTTGTAATCAAAGCATCAAGAATTTTCCCTGGATTAATTAACCTCAGAACAATTTACATTTTGCAATGCCATCACCTTTCCTGAAGTCAAAGTCTTTGAGTACAGAACATTAAGCTGCCTTTCCAGTGTGCAAGTCCCTATCCTGGGTATGAACTTTGATCAAAGAGTGCCTCAGATCTCTACAGTCTCTATTTATGTGGAGTTAAAGGAAATAAAGAGTACTTCTGAGAAGCAGCACTTGGACCATAACATAGCCCCAAATTATATAAGGCTCTATATATGATTGTAAAGAAAAAACTTATATATTTAGATATATATGTATTTATATATCCCATATTTACATAAAGCTATAAATACAAATGGTATAGAAACCATATTTCCTTGTACAATCAACACCCCAGAAGCCTTCTCATTCGACTTCTTTAACCAAAATGTTAGTTCTTTGACAATTTGACCTATATTAGTAAGTATATTTTCATATCTGAGGGTGACAGAAAAAGAAAAAAGCAATTCTATAATCTGAGGCCAAGTTTCATACATGGGTTCTGTACGTACATGTGGCCTTTGAGAGAAGTAGGAGCAGACATGCTGTGCTCACTTCCAGTGTTTGGAGATAAGGTGGGTCTATTTGAAGGAAAATATTAAGTGACCCTAAAGAGCAAAACTCCACAAGCAGCTAGGCAGCATTCGCACAGTGCCCGACAACTACTGGTCACAAATGTGGATATCTCAGCTGCACGGTCAGCCCTGCCAGCTGCCATTCTGGGCACACGCTGGCCTCCATGAGAAGCTGAAGGGCAGTTTGTAGATACACCTCTTTACTTCTCTCAGAGAGGATCGACACTAACTGACTGCCAAGCACAAGGCCAAGTTCGGTTTCAACGTGATTTCCTGTTTTAGTGATCCTTGAAACAAAGGAGGGAATCTCTCCTGTTCTCTCCTGTTCTTGCCACTTTCCAGTCCCATGACCAGGAACAACTTACTTTACCTCCCCAGATCTTTGTTTTCTCCCATAAAATGGTGTCAGTCATACCTTCTTGACCACATGGTCACGAAGATTAGTTATTTAAAACACGTAAAGCTCTTTCAAAGTGCCTGGCAGTCAACAAATATTAGTTCCCCTGTGTCTCTTTCTTCTGTATATCCCTGTCTGATGGAATTTAGAGGTCTTCTGAGTAGACATTTTTATTTACCTTCTTGGCCAGATAAGTCCTCCTGGACTACTCAGCTTGGCTGACATCCCTTTGGGAAACCTTCCTGCATTCCAAGCTTGAGTTTGGTACCCACTCCTGTGTTCTGCTAGTAATTTCATAACATGTGTCAAATATTGTAATTTCTTATTTACTTGTCACCTTCCTCCAGTTAATACTGAGTTTCATCTTATCTACATGTTTTATCTATCATCAAATGCCCAAAAGCTGGTAAAATACCTGGCTGGTGGAGGGGCCGTAGGTGATCAGTTCTAAGGTCCCTGCTCCATGGAGTGTAGCCTAGATAGGGATTGGGGGAATATACAGCAAGTGGGATGTCCCCTTGGTCCTGCAGAATCCTCACCCCATGGGTTAGGATACAGCCCGAAGGGTCCAGAGCAGAATCCTCTCAAGTTTTGGGCCAGGTCATGAGTCTCTCTTGAATCATTCTAAATAGCAGAATCAAAGGAAGCAAATACATGTATCTTCCAAAGTCATTTTTTGTACTGGTGTTAGGATCTGAGGGGAAATGAGCACCAGAGGAAATATGGTCTTGATCATATTTATGTATCACTGAAAAGATTAAGAGCTGAGCTCCATATGTCAGAATTTTGAACCTTTGGCTCCAGAGAGTCTACTCTCCTAGAGGCAACGCTAAGCTGATTCCTTCTGCCACAAGAATTGATTTGACTTAAGTTCTTACCTCTAAGTATATTTTAAAGATTGGTTATTTACTCAATGGTTTAGCAATTGCTTTCTCTGGTCTGTACTGCCTTGAGAGGTGAGGCATTTAGAATGGGGCTGCCTACTAGTTAGAGTCAAAGAAGGTATTTTTTTCAGAGGATGGCCAAAGTTTTTCCTGTATTAAGATACTTCCTGGAAGCCTGCAATTAGCCAAATCACAGATTTCTAGTTATTTCAGTCCTGTTAAAAACAAGGCTGATCACATCTGTCTTAAGTTGGGAGTATGTGCCTCAGCATAGAAGCTCTTGCAAACCTTCAATTACAACAGCCTCAGAAGGCTCTGCTCCGGTATACTAACAAGTAGTCATCAGCAACAACAAGAGACAGATTGACTAATAATTAGCAAATGTACTGGAGAGGACTTCTTTAAAGGTAAAATATAATAATTTGCTTTTCCATCTCTTAGAGTGGAGATGGTTTTTAGATATTGATGTTCCGTTGTTCCAGTCAAATACTGGACACTGTTATTAGCTGGAATAACCTCGAAATATTTGAAAAGGATGAAGGAACTGTCTGCTGTGTCTGTAGTACTTTTATAAGAATGATTTTTCGGGGTGCCTGGGTGGCTCAGGATGTAGGGCCTCTGCCTTCAGCTCAGGTCATGATCTCAGGGTCCTGGGATCGGAGTCCTACATCGGCCTCTCTGCTCAGTGGGGAGCCTGCTTCCCCACCCCTCCCTCTGTCTGCCTGTCTGCCTGCTTGAGATCTCTGTCAGATAAATAGATGAAATCTTTAAAAAAAAAAAAAATGAATTCTTATAACATTTTTTTTCTGCATCTGCAATGAGAAATGCAAGAGTTTTCCCCACCAAGGAACTCATATTGACTGTTGTTGTTAATTATTTTCCACGTTGACTTTAAATCCAGAACTGAATAAGGAATAGAAATGTTCCTTATGTTAAGTGATATTTGCAATAAAGAGACAGGTGGCTCAGTGGGTTAAGCCACTGCCTTCAGCTCAGGTCATGATCTCAGGGTCCTGGGATCGAGTCCCGCATCAGGCTCTCTGCTCAGCAGGGAGCCTGCTTCCCTCTCTCTCTCTCTCTCTCTCTCTGCCTGCCTCTCCGTCTACTTGAGATCTCTCTCTGTCAAATAAATAAATAAAATATTTTTTAAAAAAAAGAGACAGTTGTTAAATAACTGGAATGGGTTGAAGGACTAAAGAGAAAGCAAATAGACATACAAAGAAATATTAATGAATTGTAGTTTCTCAGAATGATATCTGATTAGTCTTCAGGCATGCACAAAATTTGGGAGAGTGGGGGGAATAGAGAGTGTATTGACCAGTTTTCCAAAATCAGGGGATCAAAGAATTGTTGAAAGGATGACTCTTCTGCTGACCCACTGTGATAGAATTAATGGGTCCCATATGCTTCAGAAAAGTTGCCTTACACCAAACTAACAAGCAAATGCTTGGGCAATGATTCTGAAGATGGAAACACAGCCATGATGATCATGCAGAGAGAGTGAGGGAAGAATAATAGATATTCTGCCAATAGGAAGTGGATAGAGTTAGGAGCCCAAGAATACAGAATCCATTTCTGAGACTCATTCTAGAATACTGGAGATCAGATTGAAACTGATGCTAAAATGGTGCGGGGGTGTAGGTCAGTGATTCTCAAACTTCACCATGTATTGAAATCACATGTGGGGCATTTTAAAAATACTAATATGGGTCTTTTCCCTGGGGAACTGATTTAATTGATGTTGGGTGGAGCCTGGACCTTGGGAGTTTTTCTTTTCTTTTGAAAACCTTAGGTGATCATGCCAATCTACGTGCAGTACTGACGTCAACTTCTTCTTTACCTAGCCTTGGCTAGGTATTTGCCCAACAGCCCTTGTGTTTGTAGCCTTTCTGTTTTCAAACAGAGCGTTGATGAGAGGATTAAAGCCTTATTAAGGAATAAAAATTCAGATCAACAAGCATTATGACAGGTGGTAGAGACCCAACCTCTGTTATGGAGGGGGCTGATAGTAAAGCCTGGGGCCATAAATTGCAGGGATGGGACCTGAACCTAGATTTCCCTCTGAATTCACACCTGTATGCCTTCTGTCCCACCAGGCAGTTGCATGTCAGCCGTGGTGAGAAATCTGTTTTAAGCGGCCACTTTACTCTGTTAACGAGTTCACGGAGCGGATTTAAAATCTCTTCAGCACATGTTTAGATATTTACCTCCATAAAGTTAGCAAAAATGGGCCAGGTATTCCTTCTTGCTTTCTCAAGAGCCCTTATTCTATGTTCAAAATATGTGTCTGTAGGATTATTATAAAAGCCTGTCATATATACCAGTATACCCAGAATATAATAACCCCTGAATTGTTGGATTTGAAATCCATAGAATTAGAGAAGTCTTTTGTATATGGCTCGCATTCACAAATTCTGACTGAACTGTCTGAAGATTGGTCTGAATTCAGAAGAGAACTGGACCTGGAACATTTGTTAAGAAATGTTTAATTTTAAATGGACTTCTTTTTTTTTTTTTTTTGTTCTGAATTGCAGTTGGTTGCACATAAAAAGCAAGTCTGTTTTAATAATAAGGCTATTTTTAAAACTATTATTTGAGGTGTAATTGACACAATAAACTGCATATACTTATACAATTTGACAAGTTTTGACACATGTTTATATAAACTTAAAAAATTATCATATTGATACTGATATTGAACATACATACCTACCACCCCTAAAGTTCTTGTGCCTCCTTAGAGACCTTCCTCTCAGTCTCTTCACTTCTCTCTGTACCCAGGCAACCATTAATTGGCTTTCTTCACTATAGATTCAGTTCTGCAAATGAAATCATAATGCATGTACTTTGGCTTGCTCTTTATTTTTTGTATTATTTTGTTTTGCATTTGGTTTTTTGTTTGTTATTTGCTATAGCTATACCATTATTTGTTTATCTGTTCACCTACTAATTGACATTTAGGTTGTTTCTAGTTCTTGCTATTAGCAATAAAGCTCCTTTAAATAGTTATGTAAAAATATGGCTTCATTTCTCTTAGCGAAATACTTCGGAATGAAATGGTTGGGACGTAACAATAAATGTATGTTGACCTTTCTGCAAAATGATTAAACCTTTTACCAAAGTGGCTATACCATTTTACATTCCCACCAGCAGTTTGATAGTTTCAGGTGTTCCCCACCACCGGGTATGTTCTGTCTTTTTAACTTTAGGCTATCTAAGAGTTGTGTAGTAGTGTCTCGGTGTGATTTTAATTTCCATTTCTATAATGACAATTGGCATTGAGAATCTTTTTACATGCTTGTTTGCTACCTCTCTTCTTTGGAGAAGTGACTGTTCAAGTCTTTGGCTCATTTTTTGAGTTCTTTCCATATTATGTTTTGGAAGTTTTAAAAAAAAAAAATATTCCAGGTAGAAGTCTTTTATCAGACATGTGATCAAATGTGAAATATTGTCTCCCAGTCTGTTGCTTGTCTTTTCATTCTCTGAACAATTTAATTTTAATAAAGTGTAATTTACCTAGTTTTCTTTTATGGATTATGCCTTTGATGTCACATCTAGGAAATCTTAAAGATTAAAAGATCTAAAGAAATCGCAGAGGCACCTGGCTGGCTCAGTGAGTGAAAGATGTGACTCTTGATCTTGGGGTTGTGAGTTCAAGCTCCGTGTTGGGTGTAGAGATTACTTAAAATTGAAAAAAATCTTTAAAAAAAATCATAAAGATTCCCCCTTTTTTCCTAGAAAATTTATTTTAGGGTACCTGGTTGGCTCAGTCAGTTAACGGTCTGCCTTCAGCTCAGGTCATGATCCCAAGGCCCTAGATAGAGTCCCGTATCAGGCTACCTCCTCAGCAGGGAGTCTGCTTCTTCCCCCTCCCTCTGCTCCTCCTGCTTGTGTGCTCTTGCTTTCTCTCTCTTTATCAAATAAATAAGTAAAATCTTAAAAAAAAAAAAAAAAGATTTATTTTAGATTTACATTTAAGTCTAGCATCCATTTTCAGTTAATTTTTATAAATGGTACGATATGTGGATCAAAGCTCATTTTCTAGCAAATGGATATGCAGTTGTTTCAGAACCATTTGTTGTAAAGACAACTAAATAGCCTTTGCACACTTGTCAAAAATCAATTGATCATTTACGTGTAGGCCTTTTTCTGAATTCTCTATTTTGTTCCATTGATCAATTTGTCTATACCAGTTCTCTACCATCTTGATCACTATAGCTATATTTTTAGAAACTATATAAATTCTCGAACTTTTTATTTTTTTTTTCAAAGTGGTTTTTGTCTGTGCTAGGCCCTTTGCATTACTATATAAATTTTAGAATCATCTTATAAATTCATCCCAAAAAAGTCTATTGGGATTCTGATAGGGATTACATTGAATTTGTAGGTCAATTTGATAATAATTGATATCTTAACAATATTGAGTCTTCTGACCCGTGATCAGAGTATCTCTCCATTTATTTAGGTCTTTTAATATTTGTCATAAAAATGCCCGATAGGTTTCAGTGTACAAATCTCTCACATTTTCATTAGATTGATCCCTATGTGTTTTATATTGCTTGATTCTTTTAGAAGTGATAGTCTTGGGGGTGCCTGGGTGGCTCAGTCAGTTAAGCATCTGACTCTTGGTTTTAGCTCAGGTCATGATCTCAGGGCTGTGAGATCAAGCCCCACATTGGGCTTCATGCTGTGTGGAGCCTGCTCAAGATTCTCTCTCTCCCTCTGCAGCTCGCCCCTACTCATGCACAACATGTGTGTGCTCTCTCTCAAAATAAATAAATAAATAAAAATAAAAAAGAAGTGATAGTTTTTGTTTTAATCTCCAATTGTTCATTGTTACTACAGAGGAATACAGTTGATTTTTTATGTTGATTTACACCCTATAACTCTGTAAAACTCATTTTAATACTTTACTCTTTTGGTAGATGCCATAGGATTTTCTGTGTAGACATCCATATCACTTGTAAATAAAGACAGTTTCACTTTTTTTTTTTTTTTTCCAATTTGGATGCCTTTTTTTTTTCTTTCTTAACTGCACTGGCTAGAATCTCCTATACAAGGGTATAAATAGTGGTGAACAACATACATCACCTTTCTGAGGGGAAAAGCATCCAGTCTTTCACATTAAAAATAACATTAGCTATCAGTTTTTGTAGATGTTCTATATCAGGTCAAGGAAACTCCTTACCATTCCTAGCTTGCTGAGAGATTTTTATCAAAAATGGATGTTGGATTTTGTCAAGTGCTTTTCTGTGTCAATTAAGATGGTCAAATGGGCAGTATCTTTTTTTTTATTATTAATAGGTTAAAATGGTGAATTATAGTGATCAAGTCCTGAATGTTACACCAACCTTGCATTCCTGGATAAATTCCACTTGGTCATGAAAAAGTATCTTTTTTATATTTCATTGGATTTGATTTGTTGAAGATGTATTAAGAACTTTTTCTTTTACATTTATGAGTGATACTTATCTGTGGTTTATTTTTCCTGCTAAGTCTTTGTCTGGTATTAGAGTAATGCTGGCTCATAGTATGAGTTAGGAGGTTTCCCTTCCTATTCAATTTTCTGGAAAAGTTTGTGCAGATTTGTTTATATTTCTTATTAGGTAGAATTTTCTAGTCAAACATCTGTGCCTATTTTTGTTGTTGTTGGAAGGTTTTTAACTAGAAAATTGACTTGTTTAATAGATGTAAGGATGATTCAGGTTGGTTTTTGTTTTTATTTTGGGGGTTTTTTTGTGGACTTTAGTACTTTGTATCTTTCAAAAAGTTTGTTCATCTAAATTGAGAGATGTATTGAGATAAGCGTCCTCAGAATATCCCCTTTTTCTTCTAATAGCAGTAGAATATGTCTGTAGTAATGTCAACTTTTTCATTCCTGATATTGATAACTGTAGCTTCTTACCAGATCAGTCAGTCTGCCTGGAGGTTTATCAGTTTTATGGTCTTCTAAAAGAACCAATTTTTAGTTGTATTGACTGTTGCTATTTTTCTTTCTTTTCTTTCATTGATTTCTAATGTAATCTGTATATTTTTTTCCTTTTGTTTAGTTTCACTTTCACTTTCTCTTCTTTTTCTAGTTTCCTAAGGGAGAAGGCTGAAGTTATAGATTCAAAACCATTCTGTTTTTCTGAGATAGGTAATTTATTGCTGTAAATTTACCTCAAAGAACTATAGTGGCTGTATTCCACAAAATTTTTTATGTAGGGTTTCATATTTATTTTGTTCCAAATACTTTCTAATTTTTCTTTTCATTTCTTCATTAATTCACAGACCATGTAGATGTATTTAGGGCATTTTGTTCCCAAATACTTGAAAATTTTCACATTGTCTTCTTATTATCCATTTCTAATTTAATTCCATTGAGGTCAAAAACAAATTTGCATCCTTTAAAAATTTATTTAGAGTTCTTTTATGGCCTAGACTACAGCTATCTTGGTAAGTGTTCCATGTGCACTTGAAAAGAAAGTTTGTTCTGCTATTATAAGTAGACTGTGCTATAATTGGCAATTCGGTCAAATTGATCAATTAATGTTTAAGTCATACATGTACTGATCAATATTCTGTCATATACTCAAGGAAGACCTACAGATACTCTTTGGAATTCTCTCTCTATGCAGCTTTCTTCTGGTATTCTGTCCTACAGATTCTGACTGCCTGGTCTTCCCATCCTTCCAACTCTTTTTCTTCAAATCAGAGAGACCCACTGAGCCTCACCTAGGTTCTTTGTCTTCACACTGCAGCCTGAAAATTCTCTCCAAGAAGTGAGTTGGGGGCCAGCCTTTTTTTTCCCATCACTCAGAGATCATTGTTCCTCATTTCTCTCATCATCTGTCATCATCTATTCCATTTGTTCATTTATTTCCAGCAGGAGGATAAATCCAGTCCCTGTTACCTCATCTTGGCTCCAAGTAGATGTCTCTCAATTATGGTTTTTAACACATAGTTCATCACATTATAAACAATTTGTCTTATTCAGTGTAAACCTTAAAGTGTATTTGCTATTTAAGTTATAGATTTCATTGTTACTATACACAAATTTTCTTAAGCATCAACTATGAATAGAATATGCGAGAGGATTGTGTAAATCTTCAGGTTTCTTCCTTTTGATCTCTCTCTCTCTCTGTCTCTAGGTCTCTTTCTCCCAGGATCCTTACAGTTGCAATGGGAATTTCAGTTACTATGTTTTGCCCAGCAAAGGGAAAGGCTTTGGTATGGTCAAGGCCAAAGATTGGATAATAAGTGTATGGTTGTTAGAAGGCAGCTTTCTTCAGTCATCTTTCATTAGCATTGACCAAGGGCTTCTGCTGCCACTTGGACTGATATAAAGCTGGCTGTGTTTTGGTGAGACAGAGCCTTGTTCATGGAATTTATGGCTTTTCTCTGCCTCTACATTTAAGAGACACATTTTCTCATTTCTGAGCATCTTGTGGTATTTGGTATCATTCAAGAATCTCTTGGGTTGGGTGACTTACAGGTGATGAGGCTGTGTTGCCCTAGTTTGCCCTTGCTCATTCTCCTCTCATATGTGTAGAGTATGGAAAATGAGCCATGAATACAATTTGCATGTCTCATACTCTTCTTCTCATAAAACAAAAACCTGTGTGGACACATAACAACAATGGTAAACTTCCTTTCCTTCTCATTTCTAATTGACCCTGAAAGTCATGCTCTCATAAAAACTAAACCCCTACTATGAATTCCATTTATCCAGTTATTCCATTTAACACAAGCAAATTAGATTCTCTTCTGTTTTCTTGTTCTCTCCTTTATATTCTTAGTCTACTTATGATTTATGTATTCCATTCTCTTGTTTTACTCTCATTCCTACCTGAATCGCTAACATCAAGATGTTTTACCATTTTGTTCATCCTTATTTTCTTACAGGGATTCTGCCAGCAAGGTTAACAATCCTGTTAACCCCTTCCTACTTCTCCTTATATTTTCCTCTTTACCATTTTCTTCCCTTTATCACTGGCAGCTTTACTAACCACCACCACCTACACATTTTAAATTTAGTCCTATAGCATCCCTGATAGCTCATTCCAAGTGATCATAAATTCAAAATTAATGCAAAATTCCTTTATTTAGCAAAAAGAGGTTTTTTTAATTCATAAAGCTCATCAACTTATGTAGATGTGAGTCTATCATAGTCATCCCAGACCGCTTCAGCTATAACACTTGCAGAGTGTTCTATATTAATTATAAAGTGGTAAAAGTGAAGTCAAATGGTTGTGAGCGTAGGTCAGGTGTAAAACCATATTGACTCGGCACTAGACCAAAATTTTGATCAGCTCCAGCTGCCTTTCATTATTTTAATGTAAAATGAATATCTTTACTACTACATATTCCTAATGCAACATGTTCTAGCAAAATGGTCCATCAGTAGTAGCATAGATATATGACTAAGTTCAATAGAAATGTATTGAGTTCCTTGATGTAGGGATAGCATATTATGCATTCAGAGCATGCAAAGATAAGCAAATTTTCATCTTGCATTCAAAGAGTTTAATTCAGTCTAATTGGGAAACAAAACATGTACATGGATGACAAAAATAGCTAGCACTGAGCACCAGCCAGTGCTTAAGCACTGGCTTAAGCACTTCTGTGTACCATCCTCTTTGATCCACATAAGAATCCTATGAGGTAGATACTGGTATTTTATCCCCATTTCACATGAGAAAGGTGAGGCATAGAGAGTTTAAGTGCCCAGATCACGGTCATAGAGCCAGAAAGCAAGGGGAGATTTTTTGATAGGAAAGTAGCATAATTAGGACCTAACTTTAAGATGGATGTTCTGGTAACGTTGCTTCGAGCAGACAGAAGCCAGAAGTTGGGGATAGAAACAAAATTGCTCACACCGTTGTCTGTATTGAAATAATCCATCAATTCCCAATTCATAACGGTGGGTGGGAATGGAAGAAGATTATACAGAATTACAGAGAAGACAAAGAGAATTTACAGAATTTGTGAAGGAACTAAATGTGGCTGTGTTGGGACGTGTGGTACACTGACAGCTTTAAGGTGTTGATATTGGTGATGCAGAGAGAATAATTATGCTGTTAAAGAATTGAGAGTGGAAAATAATGCAGGTTAGTGATAACTTCAGTTGTGATGTTTAGAGATTTCCAAAGACCACTGGGTTATAGAATAGGAGTTCGAGTGATGGCTCAGAGATAGGTAGGATTCAGGGATCATCCACAGTAAATAAGCAAAGTGGGTCTTCATGGAGGAGTGTAGAGAAATGCCCTTTTTTATGAACAGAGAGAGAAAGAAACCAACTAATTTGAGAGAACTGATGAACAATAAGTTACTGCTAGAGTGAATTACTGTTAGAGTGAATAAAATTGTTCCTACATTTATTGACTCTCAACCATCATCTCTTACATTTAACCGTTGTACAGTAATCTTAGTCTAGTTGCATTGAATCTGATTATGTGGAATATTGATGGTTAACCTGACATCACTTTCCATCATGAGTTATATGGATTTAGAAAGTTGTACCAAAATGTAAAAACCTAGGGCTTTTAACAATCACACTTGAAAGAAGACTTTTGGGAGTTGCATTTGCCAAGGAGCTTGGAAAACCATTCATGCATACCCTCTGTCCAAAGCTCCATCGGCAGCCCAAAAGTAAAGACTGAAAGGTCATTCTCCTTCCCGCGGTGTGATGTTTGTTGACGTATTCTGACACACCAGTACAACCCTGAAAGGATCTGACCTTCCTGTGGTACTGAGGGACCCAGGTTCGGTCAGGGTACCTGACACTCACTGCATTGCTCTTCCTGCCTTTCTCCTCCTTTGCAGATGAACACCAAATGCTGCCTTCAACACAGAAATATTTAAAAATTTAAGTAAACTTAAATGATTGCTTTTTAAGTTTCTCTAGTCCTTTTTTTTTCTCCAGTGATCATCAAGCCAAAAATCTTTGTGGGAGCTATTAATGCTTTTAATTAAAAGAAATTAAATTCATCTTTCAGAATGATACATGTGAGTGGAAATTGTTAATCCTCGAAATAGAAAAATGAAACAAATGAGGAAGTCTTTATGCTGTAATATATTTTGCAGTCTTTCTTTATCTTTGTGATAGAAACAATTTATTGGAGTTTGGATGTTTGAGGATTACCTCCAAAGTGCAAAATTAATGTACATGAAAGTAAATCTTAGGGAGCTTTTGAAGTAGTCATCTTATAGGTAATATCATGTGTTAAGAGGTTGAAGAGTTAGGTGAAGACCAGAGAGCTGTCAAGAGAATTTTCTGTCTTGTATAAATATGTTCTGTGTTAGATTTATCTACTGTGAAGTGGAACTTTGACTAGTAACCCATATTATTTCCTAATGCCCTATTACAGCAGTGTGGGGATGAGGACGAAAGAAAAAATGTTTACCATTCATGAATTTCTAAAATAGAGAAAGTAGTAAGCTAAATGCTTTTCATCAAGAGTAGCTATTTAGAAAGATTTTCTTGCCCTCTCCACAACTAGTAAATATAAAATAAGTCTGACAATATTCTCCTAGCATTTAAACTGCACTCTGCAAATTGTGGAAGGTTTTATGTATTTGTCATAATATTGGAAAAAAAGGAATATTCCGGTATTTTCTTCAAATTGTTTCCAAATGTGATAACTGTCTGCTAAATGAAATTAAGGTACACTTGTCCAAAGTAAATATTTTAGTGACGTAACCTAAAATCAGGATTGAATTTTTGCAGTAGTTAGTTGTTTAACTATTCACCTATTTTGCACAGTACCTGAACTCTCCAGTAGCACCCTGGACATCACTATATGTCTTTGTTTGAATTATTTCTCTATTTTCTCTGCCCTTTCAGATGTTGTTATGTCACTGGAAACCAATGCCCAGTACTGACAAAGTATGTTTAGCTCCTTTCTAGGATTCCACAAGCTTCAGCTCCAATTTCCTGGTATTCCTAATTCAGATTAGATCTCTAAGTTTGTGTGCTATAAGGACTGACAGCCCTGATCCCACTCTGCCTGCCCAGGGCCTGGTCACACCCATGCCATACTCGAAAGCGGGGCCACCTCCACAGGCCCGACCTTTCAGAATTTTATGTAATTTTTCATTGACACCTATATCTGACATTGTGGATGTATTTCTCATTGTGTAGTCTTTATCTACATAGGAATAGTTGAAAACCTCTTTTTCCTTAACTATTACATAGATTAATCCTACTTAACAATGACAGGTTTTCCTGCTGAAACTCAAGTAGCCAAATCCTTTTCTCTTTTCTAACCATTCTCCGAGTAACATTTTAACCCCTAATCTGGCGTGCAGATCCACACACGCGCACACGTGCACACACATGCACCACTCTCACTATTGCTTGAGTACACAGCAAATCCACTTGAGATAACAGGGAAAGGGTTAAGTTTTGACAGTCTTTTTACTGGGCTTATTAGTGACTTAATCTCTACATACTTCTTTCCTCCAAATTCACCCTTAGGTACATACACAGGCATAAATTAATCCAGTTTCTTCTAATATTATGGCATTCTATATGCATCTTTTCCCCAGAAAGTACACTACAAAGTTCTGTTGTTTTGCCAGGTTCCTGGCCTTCTTTTTATACATTCTTAGTAAAATATCTTGTACTGTGGTAAGAAAATATATATATATGCTATCAATTATTTTAAAAAGCAATAATTCATTATAGTTGATCATAAATGTCAGGAAGCAAAGACCCAGCTGAAGCATTTTGTCACTAATCATGCTGTTTTTCTTCTAATTAGTTAATTTACATTTTACAAATTAAGGGTAAAATTCAGACAGAAGATAACATCATAGCTTTAACTGACCTATATTTGTATCTGCCAAATTTAAGTTAATTAGAAATGTAGATGCTGTTTGTTTTATCTGTCAGAAAAGCTCATCTTTTTTCTTAAAAAAAAAAAAAAAAGTAGACACACTTTTTTCCCCCTCAGCATTTATCATCTAAATAATAGTCTTGCCAAGATGGCAGCCTCATAATAAACTCTTTTCAGTGGAGTGATGGGTAATGAAGCTTGCTTGTGAAGGCAGCGAAAAATGTTGTCTGGCCAAATGCATGAATATGATGGCTAGAGAATCAGTGGACTTTCTCAGTCATCAATCTTTTTAGTAGCCTCTTATACATCTGAATATTTTGATAGATGATCTAATAATTGAGTTATCTATCTTTCTAACTATCAGAGTTGCATAAAAATTATTCTCACATGCTACTGAATATTAAATATATTGGGCATTCAGTAAATTTTTCATAAAAGGGCCAAAAGGTGAAAGATTTTTGTTATTCTATAAATATCTCTTAATATATTGAGTGTTACGCTCTCTGAAATAGTCAACCTGTAATTCCCTCTGTGAGAAGCCAGTACAAACTTACAAAGGTGGACATCCCCATTATAAGTAGGGCATATAATAGTTACTGCAGCTGGCAAAAAGTCAACCCTGGTGAACATATGGATGCAACTCAGTCATATGAAATGGTGGATGCGGCTCAGTTGTGTAAAATGGAATGACTGTCCTTGCTGGCCTAATATCAGTGGCACATTTACTGTGGCATAGGATTTCTAGACAAAGAAGCACAGGTGATGTAGGTGTACAGTGATCACGTGATTTTGATGTGCCCATCATTTTGAGAGGAAGATGGTCCTACCAGAAGGGGAGACTTCTGCCTACCTATCATTTCAGCTGGTGGCACCAAAACTACTCAATCATTCTCTTAATGCAAAAGTAGTTCTTCCCCCAGTATGGCTTTAAATTGTGTTGTGTTGTTTGTCATACACTACTCTATTAAAAGTTTATCAACAAGGGTGTTTCACTGGGATTAAAAAGCAGCCAAGGAAAATTGGCAGGAAACAGATCCTCTACCTACCAAGTAGGCTTTCCCCACCCCTAACCCTACTATCCACATCTTCAAGGTGACCTAGCCTTGATGACTTCCCAGGAACCACATTAAAATCGTTCTGCCCTGGAAGAGCAGACATCTGTTTGCAAGTCTAAAGGGTTACCAATCCTGTGCATCTTGAAAGGCAGTCAAATGAGCAGGGCCTTGTAAATTGGATTTCTATTAGCCATTCCTGAGGGTAGCTCTTCATCAGTGGAATGAGAAGAAGTGCTATCAATAGCTCCAGCTGTAAGTATCTTTTTTTTGTTGTTGTTAATGACACACTTATTTTTGGTCTGCCTCATCCAAAATGGTGAAACATGCTAAAATCACCAGAATTGTGTTTAAGGTTTTAAGTAAACCTCAAAATATGGACATGGGCAATTTTTACATACTTTCGAATTGAAGAGCGTTTGAAACAGCAGAGACATAATGGTCAGAAACAAATATGGCGAAAACATCTTAAACTTGCTGTCTTTAGGGCTCCTCACATTGATCTCAGCTCACAGTTGTGCTATTTATAAAAGTTTGGGATGATAGACTTTCTTTCTCTTCATTTCCTGGATTCAAAATAACAATTGAGAAGAATAAAACCAATTGTGGAAATCCTCTATGGGTTACCTCTGAGGAATTATTCCTCGCTTGTAGTTTGATCTTTCTTTGGTTTCAGGAATTTTGCTTTTGTAATTTGAGGTTGGGGGAAAAAAATAGATTTTATTGTAGAAGCTACAGCTGGAAATTTTAAACTCTTAGATATCTATTTAAAATTATATATATATATTTTTTATGATGTCACTTTTTATTCATAAGATTGATAAAACCTAAAAAGCTAATTTAAAAGCACTCCATGTTGATGAGAATGTGGGGAAACAGATAGATTTATATATTACTGATGGAACTGTGCATGAATACAACCTTTATGAGGGCAATTCTGCAACATATATCAGTATCAGTAATATATATACATACACTTGGACTCAGCAACTCCCCACTTAGAATTTTACCCTATGGGTATTCTTGCATACGTGTATTATAATGTCTACACAAAGCATTACTTAAACTAGCTAGAGACTTCAAGTAACCTAGCTACCCATCACTAGGAGAAGACAAGCTAAATGAAATACAGTACTTCCATAAAATAGAATGCTATATAGTCGTATATTTCTAAGTATAAAAAAATAAAGTTCAAAACAGTGCATCTAAGGACCTATTTGTAAAACTAGGAAACAAGAACATATTCACAAATTTGCTTAAATTTACATGAAATTTCCCTAGAAGGATAAATATAAAGCTTGGAACATGGACTGTGTGTGCAAGGGGTCTTAGTAAACCATGGGAAGGATGGGAGTGAGGGTTTCCTCTACATACCTTGTTGGAGCTCTTCAATTTTAAACCCCATTAATATATTTCCTATTCACATAAATTTACTCTTTCCAAAGGATGGTATGAATGGAGAGGGGAAACCTTAGGAAACTCTCATAGATTTCTCTGGAGCCCGCAGACAACCCATCTGCTTTGCCCAGTGTGGAAATGGCATTGAATTTCAAGTCCTTGTTTCCCCAGCCACGTAGGGTAGCCCCTTTGCCGTTCTCATGGCAGTTGTGATTCAAGAGGAGACTCAGTGCAGTTGTCAGAATTTTGGAGAAAGGAGTAGGAAGTAAGGAAAATAAAGATCTTCCTGGTTTTTGGTGTTGAGTGAGCCAAAAAAGCACCCATCTGATTGAATCTGATGCCCATTTAGTAATCGTAGGAAATACTGGGTTTTAAACCTAGAGTTTTATGGACTTATGAATTATTATAATTCATGTAAATTGCCATAATAATAATAATAATCATTCAAGTGCTGTGCTAAGTGCCTCATGTATATCTTTGTACCTTTTCCTCAAGATAATCCTAGGTGCAGGTGTATATCAGTTCTAAGAATGAGAAAATGGAGGTTTAGGCACATTGTCTTGCTCACAAAGCTTGGAAAAGGCGGACTCTGCCCAGCTTTACTACAAAACTCAAAAGAGTTGCCTATACTCCTTCTATCTGCTTACCTTCCTACTAGTCTCTTTAAAATTATATATTTAAAACTATTTGAAATAGGCATATTGGGGAAGTTTTAGGGGAGGGAATAGTCTTTTCTTAATCAAAGTAGCAAACATCTGTGTTCTTTCTAGTCTGTCTTTTGATTAGCATGGCCTCATCGATCACTGGTCTTTGATATGAACACCAAGAAGTCATGTCCTTTTGTTTTAAATGATAAATATGCCTTTGTCATGAATACTCATAGGCAACCCAGGATTTACATCTGAATTGTCAAAGTGTAACTGCCCAGCTCCTGTGATGAGTGACATTATTAGTGAAATAAAGAAGTTTTTAATTTGTCATGGATAGGCCTTAGATGGTGACATTATGAGACTATGTGGGTTTGGATGCTAGAAAAGTTGTCCTTCCCCCACTATTTTTCTAAGATTTGTCATTTATCAACAAGAGGCAATCTGCCACAGGAGGCTGTCTGTGAACATTTTTACTTTAGTGCCATTAATGGCACTATGTAGGTTTTATTATTTAGGCTTGATGGCTGGTAGTTCTTATCAAAACTAATACTATTTGAAGTAGCTGGCTTCTGGTGGTCAAACAACCAGTATAAGGATTTGTTCTGTCTGGCTATTATTGCCAGAGACAGTATTTTTTTAAACTCTAGCTTTATTTCAAGGTCTGTGTCAAATATATTTTCCAAACAAGTTTCTTTGATATCTTCATCTGAACAAACTCACATCTATTCAAATGTATGTGCTATTTATATAAGAACATTGATACCGCATGGTATCTGCCTTCACAGTCTTATGTTAGTCATCAGACCCTCAGAAGGTCAAGTTTGACTGTTGTATTTGACTCTTGTACTCAGAAATTAGGACCATTAAAATTAAAAATACTATGAAGTGTTGATCTTCTCTCGTCTGCACTGTGAAAGATTTCAACTTATGTGTACTTGCCTTATTTGTTTCTCTATTATTAACAGGCAAATATTTTGATTATTCTAAAGTTTCATCTTGTGATACATCTTTAGAAGGTTTCATATTGGTAATAAGTTGTTATAACTTATATGTGAAAGGCATCCCATGGAGATCTGGTATTTTAACAATAGCTTAAGCAGAAATTGCATTACCTTTTACATGCTTTGTCTTTGTAATTGCAACACAGTTTTAAAGGTAGGAAGAATAAGAGTTTTCATTTTTTTCTTTTTCAAATGAATTGATCTCTTGAATTATCCAAAACAACCTTTAGCTTAGAATATTGACATTTGCAGGAGAGTGAAACTATATATTTTAGTTTGATTTGTTATCTCTTCACAAAATTCATTTTTAAAATGGTTTCATTATTATACAGCCCCACTTAAATCCTGTCTTATTTGTAGTCATATTTCTCACCCCATGAATATATTAATCTTGGGTTTTCTTTGTTTTGACTGAGTCAGAACTGAAGTGTAGCAGTTATTTTTTGGAAAATATATTTTGTGATGAATCACTTAATTCTACTCCTGAAACTAATATTACAATATATGTTAACTAACTAGAATTTAAATAAAAACTTGAAACGTGAAAAAATATATGTATCTTTTGATTGCCAAAAAAAAATTTTGAGATAAAAAATGTATTTGGTTAGAAATTAACCCTTATCACCCAGGAATTTTCTGTATCTTTTTCTGTTCTTAGTATCTTCTAGGTCACCTATTTCATGAAAAATGAAGTCTTACTGGTGTTTGTTTCCCAACAGAAAACAATTGCTTAGGGACTCTAAAGCCCAACCCCTCACTTTAATTGAGATTTTTGTACTGTAATGTAAGTGTCTGAGTTTTTGAGACCCTAAGGCTTTCACCCAACTTGAAGACAATGATGCCAGTGAGCTTCTGTCCAGAGTTAATCAGCTGCAGAATTTGTAAACTGCACATGTGTCAAAGTTGAAAATGTTAGCACTCTAATAGAAGCTTGAAAAGGTTAGATCTGATAAAAGCCGTCAGCAGTTAAAGAAAGTGATTTATGGGAATGTAATGACACAAAATGCCTCATTTATCACTCATCTATAGATAGGTTAAGGTTCCTATGTCATACTTTTAAAAACTTGACCACTAAGAATTGTCAAAATAAGTACTTAATTGCCCTTCATTCTTTTCCTTTTGAATTTATTTCATTTGAGTTTGGTAATTTATCTACGATCACTTTACTGTCGTTCACTTCATATGGTTCCATTTAAAGTCATTCATATTTTGGATTTTCAAAAACTGTACATCACTGATCTTTTTGAAGTTTTATTAGCTAAAGCTGTTGCAAGGAAAGACTAAGTCAATCTTATATATGTTAATTTACTTTTTTGTTTCGTACGAATACCGTGGAGATATATGAAAGTTTCATTTTCTCTTTTT
Organism: Neogale vison; assembly: GCF_020171115.1. Classification (NCBI taxonomy): domain Eukaryota; kingdom Metazoa; phylum Chordata; class Mammalia; order Carnivora; family Mustelidae; genus Neogale; species Neogale vison. The sequence goes on along the minus strand of NC_058103.1, from coordinate 90,307,270 downwards.
GAATACTTGTAATTTTCATTAGCGTTTTATAGTCCTCTTAATTTTCGATATATCTCTCCTTAAAAAGTACAACATTAGATTTTAAAAGACAGAGCCATCAATTGGTTTACCATCCTAGTAACTCAACTTAATATTTAAGTTCCACACAAATTAAATTAAATGAAAACCTGCCTGTCTGGTTAAATGATCCTTTAAAGTTGAGGGGAGGAGGACGGCTAAAAACAAAAGTTAAGAGACATGCCAGCTTGTATTTCTTTCTTAGATTGATTTAAAAATAATTATTTCTTTATACAGTCAAAGTATTTGTAAGGTTGAAATTGCTAGACATTTATTTGCTTATTTAATGTCATTTAGTTTATGCATAAGTATGTTAATACCATTAAATAAAAACTATTGTAGAAACTGCCAATATATCAGAGTAATGTTATAAAACACCCATTTTATGAAGGATTATTACAGTTTCAGACTCTTTAGTATGAAGGGTAGAATTGTTTAATGGCTTTTTGAAAATTATTCAGATCATTAAATAGGCCTAAATGTCTCAGGGTTTCCCCCTCCTTTGCCTTCCTATAGCCAAAAATTAATTTGAAAATTTTGACAGGTTTCACTTTCTCAGGCACGTATTGTACTTTCTTCAGCAGAGATGTCCCAGGTTTAATTTAAAAAGAAGTCAGAGCAGTTTCTTCAACAAGGCAAAGTCATGAAAATAAATGGGGAAAGGAGAAACTGCCCTAGGAAAGAGAAACTTGAGACATCATAGCCAGATGCAGTTGACCTTGTTGTACCTTGATTCCATCAAATGGACTATTTAAAAAAAAAAAAGGGTTTTTTTAGACAGTCACTGAAACTTGAATATAGATTGGTGTGTATTCTTAACACCAAGAAATGACTGTTAATTTTGTTAGGCATGACAGAGCCATTATTTTTATGTTAAGAAAATGTCCATTTTTTTTCCCAAAGAGATACATATGAGAACATGTAGGGATGGAGTGATTTAAGAGCCTGGTATTTCTTTTACATTTCAGCAAAATAAATACATAAAGTGAGAGAGAAATTTAAAAGGGAGATATAAGACTGCAAGACGGTTATTTAGTGAGGGAGCCGGTTCTCTTTTTTTAATACATCGCAAAATTTTTACAATAAAAACCTAAAAAGTCTGGGAGGTTCTTAGATCAATCTTGTCCAAAAGTATTATACAATTATAACATCTTTTATTTTCTAATATTTTCTTGCTGCCAGTCTGAATTTTAAAATCATATGGTGTAATCTAAAAGTGCTTTTTTAAAAAACAGTTTTTAAAGTTTATCCAAAAACACTCATCTCGTTGGCTAAGATCAAATACAATTACAATATTTTAACACCCATTAGCAAACCTGGTATCTTCTAATATAGTAAAGGGCTAAGAAATTCTGCACAATGATTCAAAATATGACAGAAATATTAGCATACTTCTTTGTGGTCTGAAAAGTGTGTAGTTCCTAAATGGCATAACAAACAATTTTTGTTTGTTTGTTTAAAAAGGACTATAATAAATATATAATTTCCATTCCCTATTCCTCCTGACAAACAAATATTAAAGCACTTATAACTCTTATATATTAAGCTTTGTTTTTTATCATTATTTACAAAAGCATTTTTCTTGAATTGTAAATACAGTTTGCCAATTTAAGGAATATCAAATTAAGTGTATTTCTAGATGCATCTTTGTTCAGAAAAAAAATATGTGTACAGTTAAGTTAAAATCTTAATTTCTTCTATGATTTTAAAAGTCTGTTTGCTTGGTTATTTTTAGACTTGTAGGCAGTATTTTTATTTTTAAACAACAAGAAAACAAACCCAAAAGATCTCCAAATTCCTAAAAATATACATTGATTTGAAGAAAATGTGTTCTTAATATGAATTTATCATTTACTCCATTTGTATTAAGGGATAGTTAACCAAATTTAGTGTATTTTTCTATTTTTATAGATCAGTTACATTTATTAAGGCAACACAGGAAGCCCCATTTCAACTGAATCTTCCAGAGATTAAGCATTTTATTTGAAGGAGTTTTGTTTTTTATTTTTTCAGATCCCTGATTAGGAAAAATTCATATCGTGTGTGTTTATATAATCACAGGAGTCAAAATTGTCTCAATCTATGAATCTTAATAGTTTGCTCTTGTAACAACTATGAGGAAAAGTATTAAAATGCCTTAATTACAGGGCAAGAAAAAGAGAAAGCACAGTATTTTGCATATGATCTTTCAATTGTTCACCAAATGATAAAGAAAGCATTCAAGCGTGGTTTCAAGAACTGTCAGCATTAAGAAAATGCAAGGTACTTTGTAGAGCCTTAAAGACCTTTCTGGGAAATAGATTTAATTAAAAAGTAAAATAGACTTTTCATTTTAAAGAAATCTTTAAAATGTTTTAAAATTTCATAATGTTAATATATTAATAAGTGCATTATCTTCTTATCCCAGATGAGAAAAAGTCATCCATGAAGCTATTATATTTGATTCACACAATGGTGGTTCCTATAAATATTTTTCTTTATGTTTGATTTAAGAGTTTGAATCATAATGCATATTGAAGTACATAATAATTTTAAAAGACCTTCTCTGTCTGATTCATATATGCTGACTCAATCTCATTCTATAAATTAGGAACATCTAGTAGTCTTTCTGCTACTAACAGAAGTCCTTTTGCCCACATTAAAGTTCAAAACAATCCCAAAAAATTGATTTTTGCCATTTATCTTAATTAACATGCTCAGGTATGCATTGTTCCCTGTTAGTACAACACCAATCCTCTGTAGTCAGAAGAATTTCAGAGACACTCTGTTCCTTCCCTTTAACTTCTACATTAAAACAAAACAAAGCAAAAGACATATTTCCCATTGAGTTGAGTCAAAAAGCCTAATTAACAGTATGTCTCCGAGTCACATTAGATTGAAGGTTAACCTGACTATGTGATAAGAAACTGTCTATAAATAACCCCAGTCTGTCCTTCTAGAGCTTAGCTTCAGCCAGTGCTGCCTCTGTCAAGGTTTTGGGAACTTGTCTGCTCTTACCAAGCCTGCACACACGTCAGTATTTTCTGGCTACTTCCAGGCTCCAGATGTATTCACGTTTAAATTGTCTTCATTTCAGGACACCTCATTTAAAGACAAATCAATCTCAGAAGAGTTGTGTCTTTAAGTAATTACTCTTCCATTGAGAAACTGTTTCCGGACCAGTGTTGTTATTTTTGTAACTAGTCATTGACCAATGTATTCACTGTTCAACACTTGGGAAAAAAAAAAAGATTAATTCAGCAGATTATTTAAGGACCTTATTAAAATCTCCAGCGCCTAGGCTTCTGTTTAAAATGACACTGTGGAAAAACAGATGCATAATACAGAGACTGGTTTCCAGTTTAGCTCACAAAGATGTAGCCACTAAAAACGTCTGCTCTGTGTTTCCATTAACTTGAGTTTCTCAGTTTAAATTATTATTCTACAAAAGATAGCATGAACTACTTTGTTCCTAAATAGTCACACAGTAGATTGAGTAGTACTTGAAGATTTGTTGCATTTTGAATGTGGAAAAAATAATGCCTCTGCGTGATAATGAGTCTATGATTTGCATGTGCGTTGTGTAATTCACAATATACATATGCATTCATCATGTTATTCTTTGCAATATGATGAATAATGTCAGTTTATTGCATATGTCTGCATGTACCTCATCTCTTAATTAAAGCATTAATCACTAAAATTACCAAAGATACATAGTTTTACAGTACTTTTAAAATTTAACGTTGATCTTTGCATAGTAATACACATATTATTTCTAATTGGTAGACTATACTAAGACATTTTAAGTAAGGATTTTGGTGCTATGATTCTATCATATCAATTATTTTAAATATGCTTGTCTTAATATATACTTACAACATACTTTTTAACCATTTTAAATCATTTTTATTTGAGATTAATTTCCTAAATCACTTAAATTACCAAAGACATACATATGTGCATATATATATGCATATTATATGATCAGCTTTAAAGCTCAAAAGACTATATACATATGTCTTTCTGTACTTTCACATTTTAAAGTTGATCTTTGCATAGTCATGTACGTTATTCTCATTGGTAGACTGATAACACAGGTAAAGTGGAGGTTCCATGTCATGATCCTACCCGATCAGTGTTAGATATCTTAATATATATTTGCCTCACCCTGTAACAATCATGTCATTTAACAATTGTTTCTTTAGTTCAAGATTCATTATAGTTGATGTTATTTTCCCAGTGTTATTCACTTATAAGCAATAAACACCTGCTAATCCTGTGATTTAGTCATTTAGAAACCCATACCTTCAGAACAATAAAAAAAAGTGAGGCTTGGAGGGAAAGTCTAATTATTTAATTAATTAATTAAGCTGTTGAGACTTTGGTGCTAACAAAAGGGGGAGGAGAGGCACAGGTTGCCGCATCCCTGCTCATTAACCCATTTAACATTTCTTTGTGCAAAACTTTACGCACTTAACCCCTAAACTACTACTGTAACATTTACTACCATCTTTCTTCTTGGCCCAGGACCTTGCTCCACGCTTCTCTGAAAAGAGAGAGGCCTCCCATATATTACCTTCTCGAAACTATTCCCATCTTTCTGTTTTCGCTCATTCTCTCCCCTTGTGTCAGATGAAGAGGATTTCTGATTCCTTACTTCTTCCTTCGCTCAGTTTTCCCCTCTTCCCCAAAATTGCAAGGTGGGCCCATGTTTGAAAGCCATCGTCGGTTTCTACCCTAGAGCTACAAACTTGTTTCTTTCTTCCCTCTGTCACCCAGCATCTTGGATAATTATTTCTATACTGGTGGCCTCTACTTCCACACCTACCTAATGCTAAAGAATCTGACATCCTCCCTTGGTTTCAAAGCCACTCAGGCCTCTATCTGTGAAGTGCTGCTTTGCTACGCCATTAGTTATGGTTCTGCATCCCTGCCTAAACGTTCTGTCTTTCCTGATTGAAATGCTAGAGAAGTGTTACACACTCCAACCCTTTGAGAATTTTCAGTGGTTGCCTGTTACCTACACAGGAGAGTCAGGCTACTCAGCCCAAGACACATTTCAGGCCTTTCCAGGCAGACCTCTACTTCTCTAGCCTCATGCACATGTTATTCCACGTGCCATTCCAGCCGAGCAAACGTACTCTTCCCGTGCCTTTGTTCCTGCACGTTACAATGCCTGGCTTCTCCCCGTGTTTGCCCCTTATATCTGATCTGCCCTTTTTCTGAACTGTTCAAGTGAAATGACTCATCTAGAGTGTAGACTGAAGCCAAAAAGTATTGCATATGAGGCTAAAGTTTTGTTTAACAAATTTGGAAAATGTTACACTAATCTCTGTGTTGCCAGAAGGTGCCACCAACGCATGAAAATGAAAAAGAGCTGGACCAGGAGTCAAAATTGTCATCTTGTGTGCCATCGCCCTGGGTGGGACTATCTGGATTACTACCTCCAGAATTATGAGGCAGCTGTGAACTCATCCTCTCCAGCTCCCTTTTCTCCAGATGCCTCTCGTGTTCTGCCCCATTACTGTCTGGGTCAGTTAGTTACAATCCAATCAGTTACCATCCAGTTAATGACTCTCCACTCCTGGTAGGCAGTTACGGGACCAGACCACTAAATAAGTCATTTGGGCAACCCCAGCCTGCTTATGGGTCAGGAAGCCATTGCTGGATCAGTCCTTTGTATCCAGAAATGTAAGGTCATTTAAGCCAAATGGGAAGACTCATACTGATGGCTCCTTGACACATTATTTTATTTGATTTCTAAGGTACCATGCTCTCCCAACCTTAGTGGTCACTCCTTTGCGATCTCCATTTATCATCCCTCCTCTTCTACTTGTTCTCTTAATGTTGGAGTGTCCCAGGGCTTATTGTTTGGTTCTTCTCTATATTCATTTTCTTGGTTATTTCTTCCACCTTGTGACTTTAAATGCCATCTGTATACTAAGAAAAGTTTTATGTCTCCACCGCTGACCTCCCCTGAACTTCAGACCCATTTACCTAACTGCCTGTTCAACATCTCTTTCTGGATATATGGTAGACATCTCAAACTCAGCATACCCACTCTGAATTCCAGATATCTCTGAAAATTTCCCCCTCCCGGTTAATGGTATCTCTTTCCCTCTATCCTTGGAATCATTCCTGTTTCTTTCTCTCACACTTGTGATCTTTCTGGAAATCATGCTGATTCTATCTTAAAAATATATATATCCAGAGCCCAACCATTTTTTACTATCCTTGCTGCTACCACTTGGTCCAAATTACCATCATCTCTTTCTAGGACTGCTGAAGTAACTTCTAACTGGTCTCCCAGCTTCCACCCCAACCCTGCTACGGTTTTTCTCAACATAGAAACCAGATCACCAAATAGAAGTCAGACGACATTAATCCTCTGCTAAAAAATTTTGCAGCGGTTCCCTAATTGACCCGGAATAAGAGCCCAAGTCCTGACATTGGCCTTTGCAGCCCTGCACGCACCCTACAGTCATTGCTATGGCCTCATCTCCTAGCACATTCCTTCCTGCTCACTCTGTGCCAACCACCCTGGCCTCTTTGCTGTTGATCTTAGCTAGATGGGTACATTTTTGCCTCAGGCCCTTTGCACTGAATGCCCCCCTTGCATGAAACATTTTCCCCAGATACATACATGGTTCAGCGTCAAAAGTCAGATGTATTGTCAGCTCTCAGGTTTACCCTGACCACTCCCCCAACAGCCTCCACTTCCTTTCTTCCTTTTTGTTCCTCCGTAGTCCTTTTCACCTTCCGACATGATCTATACTATCCCTTATTTGCCCCACTAGAATTAAAGTTCTTCAAGGGCAGGGATCTTGTCTGTTTTGTTTACTGCTGTGTCCCTAAGACTAGAACTGTGCCTGGCACTTAAGAAAGCTCTTAATAAATATTTGTTGAATAAATGAATAGGTCTTTCTTGAACAAGCATGGTGTATTTTAAAATGTAAATGTCATATATCAATGTTAATGGCACAAATTGTTCATATTACAAGAATTCAGTTTCCTAAGGTTTCTGACACTTGGAAGGAATGTGTCAAATCTAATGTATTTGAAAGAGAAATAGTTATGTCTTTCAGTTTTGTAGTTTGACAAAAACAGGCTATCCCCTCTCTCTTTTATTGCTTTTATTTTTCCAGGAAGCCCTCTGCAGTTTGGGGGAGAAATAATGCCAACTTTTAAAAAAGAATTAGTGGTATTGTTTCATATACCATTAGTAGGTTTGGAGATGATGTTACAATTTATCAAACCCTTTATGAGAAATGCACACTTGACACATGTTAACTATTACTAGCGAGTATCAAGCTTCAAAATTAATTATGCAAATATTCCAAATGTTACCAAATCTAAAATAAAGCAGAAGATGGGATCTTGGAGCCAAGTGGAAATAAGTATGCATCCTCCTATTTCCATTTTGATTACAGAGAATTATACAAAACTATTTCATTGAATTTAAAAGATCCATAGTGTTGGCCCTCTCTGCACATGTCGCAGCCAACAAAAATTGAGAAATTAATATTCCAAATGAAATATCATGCAAAGTCTTATTCTTTTTTTAAATTTGATTTGAATATCCATCTAAAGTGCTATATTTACTATACAAATCCACATTTGTTAGCAAAAATAATTATATTTTGCATGGGAAGAGAGTTTGCATGGGGTCAGAGTTTCGCTGAATACTATTTGCTGAAAATGCTCCCCAAAAAAATGTTGGGTGGCCATATGATTTGGGAAAATGTTGCCTACCACATTAAAATTTCAAACGCTCTGAGAAGTTCTATAGCAAGGAGATATGTGGGTCATCATTAATTTTACATTTCTTAAACTTATTTGACCAAAGGATCACCTCTTGCATCTAATACCTGGGTCTCCCTCAGAATGCCCTCTTCTGAACTCTTGAGCGGGTCTACTCACAGGAGATAAAAATCAAATCAGTGGTGGGATGTGAGAGAGGTGGGGGAAAGGAGGCATGCTGCTGCTTCTGAGGTATCTACAAGGAAGTAATAATATAATAATAATAATACAGTAAATGCACTGGGCACCCTAACCAACCATACTTCTAAAGATTGAAAAGCCCAGATAGCTTCTGCCTGGACCAGAGATCACAAAGTGAAATGTGCACAGGGGGCCAGGCAGACCCCTTAGAGAGAAGCTCTGTTGAAGCTGAGAACCAGTAGTGCTTCAACATGAAGCAGCCAGCAGCACTCAGTCTCAGCCTACAGCGGCCATGTAGCTATAATGGGCCCAGGATGGCCAGATCTTGCAATTCTTCAAACCATGCTGAAAGTTCAGATTTTTGTGTTTAGTCTTCTCCATTTTGAATGGTGTTAACTAATTCCATTTTTAAAAGAACACTGGAGGCCAGACAAAATACATCGCAGGACCTCTCCAGGGTGTGACTTCCACCTTAAGAGGAATTAGCAGAGCAGCATAAAAAGGAGAGACATGTGGGGTGACCTCAAATGCACTCTTGCTACAGATGGGAGATCCTTGTAGGAAAAAAATAACTTTACCTTTAGTATTTTTGAGACTGGAATATTTCCTACTGGGTCTAAATCTCTTCTGTCTGAAAAACCTTAAGGACCCATTTACTTCACTGCTTCATCAAATAGTTATGATGATAATTTAAAATCGTAAAGCATGTTTGCAGTTTACAAAGTCCCAACATTGAAAAATAAAATGATGTTCTCTAGGTATATTAGTCTGCCAGCACTGTCATAACAAAATATCACAGACTGGTTGGTTTAAACAACAGAAATTAATTCTCTCACAGTTCTGGAGTCTGAAGTTTTGAGATCAAGTTATAGGCAGGGTTGTTTCCTTCTGAGTACTTCGAGGAAAAGATTTCTTCCAGGCTTTTCTCCTTGGCATGTAGGTGGCTGTCCTCCTGTCTTTGAATCACCTCTCCTCTGTGCATATCTGTGTCCAGATTTCCTTGTCTTGTAGGGACACCAGTCTCACTGGATTAGACCCACTATAATGACCTCTTCTGACCTAATTACCTCTGTAAAGATCCTGTCTCTAAATAGGGTCACACTCTGAGGTAAGGTAATCAACATATGAATTTTGGAGGCCTACAAGTCAGTCCATAACACCAGGAAAGAACTTAAAAAAAAAAAAAAAACCTCAGTTATTTTGTTTTGGTTTTTGGATACCTGAATATTGGATACAAATTGTAACCACAAAATTTTATACTTACACCATGAAGTTTTTTCTTTGTATTGAAAGGGAAAGAGTAAATGAAACCAAGTATCCAAAGTTTTATATAGTCACCTATTGAGAACAGCATGTGTATGTGAGCTACTAGGAAAGGAAGGTTTCGAACTATAGATCCATTTATCTGAACCACTGTCAAACATCCAACCAGATAAGTTGGAACATGTACCTAATAATCATGTTAATATAGTATGAACTGAAGATTGTGATCCAAAAAGAGAGATGAAAGCTTACCATTAAATGTTCTAATGCATAAATGTTCTTAAGATCTCTAAGTTTATGCAAGCAATCCATTTTTTCTTGTGTTTCACATTATTTTCTCTTGTCTTAGTGTTCCTTAATATGCAGGAAAACAACACCAAAAAATCAATACATTTTTAGATTTTAATGGCCAATATAGACAGAAGGTAAAAAATAAAACAGACTCTTGAATTCAGCATTGATTAAGTAAACTTTTTTTTTTTTAATCAGCTTCAATTTTAGCTTTGTTTTCTGAGCTGCTTGCACACAATTTTCTTCATGCCTTCCTAGATTTCTGAAACCCCAATGTGCTTGAGTTGAAACATTCTTCTGGAGCTTTCCTATTGTTTGTTTCCCTATATGGGATAAGTATTTCCAAATATAGACTAATTTTCCTTCAGAACTGTAGCAGATTGCTCATTCACTCATTCACATAGTCATTCATTTATTCCTTTCACACATGCTGTGTGCTAGGTCCTCAGGTAGGCATTAAAGATGAGAGAAGCATGGCTCCTGACCTCAGGGAACTCCCAGTCTCGTAAAATGCACAAAAATATAAAAATATAAAGTAGCTATTGGCATGGAGTCCCCAGAATGGGAATAATCACCCAAGCCAGAGTAAGTGGGAAAGCCCCAAGCTGGGTCATAAGAAAGGCACAGTAATTTTCTAGGTAAGTGGTTAAAAGGCAGACCGAGTTGTTTGTTGCATAGGTGCAGAAGCATGAAAATGCATGGTGTATTTAGGGAATTGAAGGTACTTTGGCATCTCGGAAGTACAAATTGTGTGTCGGGAAATAAGTAAATAGAGGAGTGGAGAAATGGGAGCCAGGTCATGAAGGGCATTTGGAGAAATCACGTGGGCACTGGGGAGCCTTTGAAATATTTTAATCAGGAAAGTAACGTTTTTAAAAGATCGTATGGAGAGCAATGTGAGGGAAAATTGGAAAGAAAAGAACACTGAGAGTTAAGGTACTATTGCAAATCCATTTTAAGAAATAAAAGGGAAAAAAAGAAAAGAAATAGGAGGCAATAAATGTGTTTATGAAGAGGGTAGAGCCAAGAGCCAGGATACCACCCAGGCAGCCTGGCTCTGCCACTTATTAGCCATGAAATGTTGGGCCAGTCCCTTACTTCTCTGAGCCTCAGTTTCTTCATCTCAAAAATGGGAATAATGATAGACTCCATTCGCTAGGATGCTGTGAGAATTAAACAAGGTTTCTGTGCGTGAAGTGTTTAGAACCAGGCCTAGCACGTAGTAATCACTCAATATCCATTTGCTATCAGTATTGTCAGTAATTGTTAATCAGTAATGGCTAGCCCTAAGACTAGGATAGATGATAAATTTGAAGCACATTAAAACAGGAGAATTCAGAAACGATCTTGGTAAGCTCGCCGAGGAGGGTGTTCAGCCCATTCATAGCCTGCCACTTGGCCTAAACACCTAAAGCTAGTTCATGTTCTGCAGAGTTCCTTCCTGAAACCAAGTTCTTACTGTACAGCTTTTAAGTTTTAATTGAGTCAAATTCAGTCATCAAAACAGCCCCGCATTTCTGCCTCTGCGTCAGTGGTTGCTGCTGTTGGATCCCTGTCGCCTCTGTGCTTGAGACTTGGTAACAGGGTGAGCATTACACGCGCTCCTGGTGTCCAGTAGCACAAGAGAAAGCACAAGGCAGCACTGAAACCCATTGCCTTAAATATTTTTCATTCTAAAGAAACGCTTTCCATTTTGATTTTTTTTTTAAAGCCAGTGAAAATTTTGGTGTTCTCTCTTTTTCCCTGAATTTCCTGAGCCTTCCAGAAATCCATCGCCAGATGATTAACAGTAGGAACTTGCAAACTTTTTTTTCTCTCTCTCTGTTTAATGGGAAAAATTGATCTCTTTGGCACTCTAATCTGATATTTGTATAAAGGAATTGTGCGGTGAGGAAGAAGAACCACTTTCTCTGCAGGCTTTTCAGAGCAACATCTGCTTCAGTGGAGACATCAGCTGGCTGCCGAGCGCCTCTCCCAGACCCGGTGGTCCCTACCCTACCCACAGGGCTATTGGTTAACCTGGTTTCTTCAAAAGGGATCAAATGTCAGCTGGCCATGCTCCTGGCATTCTTTCCATATTTGGTAAAGAAGCCGGAGGATTATGGGGTCTGAATACCTCTCTCTAATGCATCTAAAAGACTAAGTACCGCCCAGGGAAGGGCGGGATGGTCTGGTTGAGTAAGAACCCTGACTTTCTTTCCCTGTCTAATGTGCCCAGTTACTATAAACTGCTTAAGGGCAAGCTTCACTCACGGAACAGAGACACATCGAGCATCTCCTGTGTTCACCATTTTGGGCACCAGCAGTGAAGCAATGGCCAAAACAGCTATGATCTCTGTCCTTAGGGACCTTGTATTATGATGGGAAAGACAGAAAATGAGCAAGTAAATGAACACCTGCTTTTCAGATCTTGATAAAGGGATCAGGGAAGGTCTTCCTGACCAACTGCGTTTTATATAATTTATTATCTTGGCAAATGAGGTGAACTGCATTCTGCCAAGTTGAATTGGATCTCTCTGTGCTTCAAACTTAGACTGGAACTTCGAAGATGGCCTTCAAGTGTCCTGGTGTTATGTGCACAGCTTTTTGAGCCCATGAAAATTTGAGGCATTTGATATTTTAGCTGTAGGGTAATCTCTGTGGTATAAAGCTTTTCTGGTTTAAAAAAAAAAAAATCTGTCGGCCTGAATGCTGTCCTGTCTAGCTTCCTACATCTCCAGAGTCGCTGAACACCTATGATCGCATTTCCCGCCGCTTTAGTAAAAACAGTGAGCCCATAAGCAGAGAGGGTGGGTAAGTGGCCAAGGTCTTACTGTCTGTACACTTAAGAGTAGATGCATGACCAAATTACCGTAGTAGATCTGGATGACAGCCCCACCAGTATGTATGTGCAAGTTAAAATCAGAGGTTTCTGGAGCATTGTAATAAAACTAAAGGGAAAAAAATTTGCATTTTCCCCAGCTGGGTGTAAATCACCCAGCATTTGGGTGATTCATTTATACCCACTAAAATGTTTACATTAAGTTAAACACTTCATTTGTTATCAGCACAGAGCTAGGGCCCTCCAAAAGATAAGTAAATTTGTGATTGTTTTCCATTAAGCACCCACCCTGTGATAAGTAGTGAACTTATAAAGACATGATGCCAACTCTAAGAATCGACTTACTGTATCTCCATGTCAATCTACTTAACAGTTTGTTCAACTTTGGTATCTATTATAGTCTAAATAATCCAATTCTGACCTCTTTGTTATATTAGACAACCATTACTTCCTAAAAATATGCATGGCCCATTGGGAAGGATTCTAAACTCCAGTGACTCTATGGAACTTTCAAAACAAGTATTAGCCAGTTTCCTTTCTCATCTACATTATTATTCTCTTATTGGTAAAGATTATGCTTATCTACCAAAATTTTGTATGACTATTATTTTCTCATGCTCTTTGTCAATATGTGTTAAGGGCAGAATTGATTCATACCAATTAAATTTATTCATTTAAGCTAGTATTAAAAATTTTTCAAATCATAGGACCCAGAAACATATACAGACATCCTGTTCATAATTGTGCCATAAGTTCTTAAATGATCTTTTTAGTTAATTTTAATATACCTCTTAAGCCTTTGGAATAAATGAATCCCTGATATTCTTGTGCTTGCTACTGTTTTAAGCACTAAAGATAGCTCTGTGCATCTCTGTGTGTGTAATTTGCTTTCTAAATAAAGGGCATTGTTTTTAGGGAAATTTAATTTTTAAAATAAAGATTTAGGAAGATTATAATTGTACTGGGTAATGATTTTTATTGTCATTTTGTCCTAGAATTTTTTTCTAAAAAAGAAAATCATTTTGTGGGTTCTTCTGTCATCCCCTCAACTACCCCAAATCACTCCACTGGAAAAAGAGAACTAGAGATTTTAGTCTTCACATACTAAAAATGTGCTTAAAGATTATGTATTTTGAAATGCATCTAAGCACTTGGGAATTGAAATAAGAGGCATAATAAGATTTGCCTGTCCCGGTCAGGTTCCTAATAGTCGGGGTCCTTAAATACATCCCTAGCTTTTCATTTATTTCCTTCCATCGCTTAGGTGATCATTGAGCAGCTCCTGGAGCAGGCACTCTCTAGGCCTACGAATACAGAGATTCCCCAAAATACAAAATTCTGCTCTCCCTGAGCGGAGTTTAACAGCAGGTACATACCAGTAAGCCAAATGGCAAATACACCAACAACTGCAGCATTGAAAGTGCCGGGACCGAGATGTGCCTAGAGTACAGAGCGGAAGCCAGGAGGCTCTTTATACAACCCTGGCTTAGAGTCAGAGACCGATGTAGGGGGAACAGTGTTTGGAACAGAAAGAACAGCATGTGTAGAGGCATAGAAGCATGAAAAAGTGGAAGCTGTCAATGTATGACTACAGCATAAGGAACAGGAGCCAGACTAAGAAAAGCCTTTTGTGATACCCTAGACTTTAAACGTTGTCTCTAGGGCAATGCACGTAGGGTTTGCAGGGCCGGGGAGGGGGGCTATTTTTTAAAGTTTTTATTTATTTCTTCAACAAAGAGAGTGAGCACAAATAGGCACAGTGGCAGGCACAGGGAGAGGGAGAAACAGGCTCCCTGCTGAGCAGAGAGCCAGAAGTGGGGCTCAATGCCAGGGTCCTGGGATCATGACCTGAGCCAAAGGCAGACGCTTAACAACCAACCCACCCAGGAGCCCCACGTAGCGTTTTTTTTAAAACAAGTTGCTGACACAATTAGAAATATTGTTAAGCCATGGTGTGGAAGACCAGTTAGAAATGTTTGTTTTGTGGAAAGTTTTGTTTGATTTTGTTCATTGTTTTGGTTTTGGGTGTAGAAATACAGGAAAGCCTAGGGAAGAGAAACCAAGTGGGGGGGTTATTGCTGAAGTTCAGGTGTGAAATGGAAAAGGAACAAAAGCAGTTCCATAAAGATGGAAAAAAGAAAACATAAATACTAAGGACATGTGTTACCCTGTTTCTCTTGGTTAAAAAAACATGAGTTAGAAAGAGTATTTATAATAGGAGTAAAACTCAGAATACTGAGTAGCATTTAAACCATTTACCTTTTTTAGTGTCCCATTTGCTTGCAATGGGACTTGAACCAAGGGCTCCTGATTTCTGGTGTTCTGTGTTTTTTCCCTTAATGCTTCTTCTATAACAAATGGAAATAAAATTAATCTGTTATCTATATCATATATAAGTCTATATGTATACATATACATGTACACAGACACTTTGTGAATAAAGGAACACAAAATAGTGCTAGACTTTGGAACATTTTCTACCAGAAATCCTTATGGAATGTGTTTTTAAATAACAAGAACATTTTCAAATTGTTGGCAGTTTTTAGCAGGTAGTGCATTTTTAAACTTTATTTTTATTTTATTTTTTGAGGGAGAGAGTGTGTGAGTGGGGATAGAGCAGCAGAGGGAGAAGGAGAGAGAGAGTCCCAAGCAGGTTCCATATCCAGCATGGAGCCTGGCATGGGGTTTGAGCTCAGGACCCTGATCACGACCAGAGTCAAAATCAAGAGTCAGATGCCCTACTAACTGAACCAGCCAGGCGCCCCAGCAGTTAGTACACTTTTTTAAATTAAATTAAATTTATTTATTTGAGAAAGACAGCAAGAGAGTGAACACAAGCAGGGGGAGTGAGAGGGAGAAGCAGAGCAAGGAGCCTGTTGTGGGGCTTGATCCCAGCATTCTAGGATCATGAACTGAGCCCAAGGCAGATGCTTAATGACTGAGCCACCCAGGTGTCCCCAGTTAGTACATTTTTTTTTAAATATTTCAATCAATGTGTGTTTCCTCCCCTTAAACAATGAGTGGCAATGTTTGCAAAATGTTTGCTATCTAAGCTCTCTAAATAGTGGCTCCCATAACACTAGTGGCAAACATTTTTGGGTGAGAAAATAGTTTGTCTCTCAAGTCATTCCTAAATCAATTTATTTTTAAAGCACTTGTGTGCAGGGACGCCTGGGTGGCTCAGTTGGTTGGACGACTGCCTTCGGCTCAGGGCGTGATCCTGGAGTCCCAGGATCGAGTCCCACATCAGGCTCCCAGCTCCATGGGGAGTCTGCTTCCTCTCTGACCTTCTCCTCACTCATGCTCTCTCTCACTGTCTCTCTCTCTCAAATAAATAAATAAAATCTTTAAAAAAAAAAAAAAAAAGCACTTGTGTGCAGTCACAAGGCTTCACCAAAAAGAACTGGCCATTGCATGGCTTCATTTAAGCCGAGGGATTTCATTCACTGCATGCCCTTCTTTATAAGTAAATTTTCTCCAAGTTGTGGTTTTCCTCTCACTTTCATTCGTAAAGGTTGATGTCTCTATTCCTGCAAAAACTCTGAATTCAATTGCTAGAATTGCTAGAATTCAGTTGCTAGAATTAAGCAGGATTTTTTTTTTAAAGCATACATTTATAGACTTTACAGCTAGCCAGCTCCTCCTCTAGATATAACTGCGTTTTACAAGTGAGGAAACGGAGGCCCAATGAGATTAAGTCACTCAGTGTTGAATTCTGTAATCTGTGGGTCTAGCAAAACATTCAAAAACTGAAAGGAAGGATATTAATGGTTTATGGTAGGAATTGTTTTACTTTCACAAGTCTTTAGTATTATATAGCTGCTGTCAGTCATGCTGACATGGAGAACTCTTTCAATATAAAACATTTTTCTTAATAATTAATAGCAAGCAGTAATATTATTAGACCCCTAACTCCGACCACCTGCTGACCCTCTGTAGGACCTGAGGACGTTTCATGCTGAGTCTCGTTCCCTTACTGCTGTGCGGTACCACACAGTGCATTAAAATCAGCTAATAATGTTTTTAAAAATTTAAACATGAAGGGGGATAGTCTAGAAATTATTTACATCATTAGTTACAACTCAAGAAGCAGTTTAGGTGGCACACAGGTTTGGAGAAGGGAAAGGCTAAATTTGATTCCATCTGGCCACATGCATCTGTGTGCCTTGGGCAAACCACTGGATTTCTCTTAACTTTTTTTTTTTTTTTTTTTTTTTTTTTTTTTACTCATCTGTAAAATGAGCGCAATTTGGATTCTTAGAGGACTTAGTGAGTTCGAGTATATACAGTGCCTGGAATGAAATACATGTTTGATTTAAAAAAAAAAAAAAAGTACCGAATACCTGGGACTACCCTTTGGGAAACCAGTGTCTGCCAAGTCAAGAAAAACGGATGTTGCAGTGACATATATTTGGAGTCATTGTTGGGGTCTTGGTTTGTGACTTTATTACAGCCCTCTGGTGTGGGGCCCATGGGGTCATCAGGGATCCCCTTCTGTTCAGTGTGAGGCTGCTAAGAATCCGAACACTTCCTGCAGGGGAAAGCCAATGCACTAATAAAATGTCTCTTTGCCCAAGAGCCCACACACAATTTGTCTCCAGCAGGGGACTTTTGTTCCTCCTTTACTTTTCTCTTTTCTTTTTTCTTTTTTTCTTTTCCAACAGCTGCTTCTCTGTGTTTGGAGCCCAACCATTAGTTGGGGTTCATCAATTCTTCTTTTCCAAGATCTTTGTAGTTTTAGATTTAAGTCTGAAGAGAAAAAAAATGACAGCCATAAACGGGAGGCCGAGAGGTGTCGGGGAAGGGGGTGTACATTAACCATTTGGGATTATTTTAAAGTAAAAGACCATTTACTGGATTCATTGGACCTCTGATATGAGGATCAGTCTTTTAAAAACACCACAACTACCGACTTGTGAAGTTTGCAAAAACTGCCGACAGACCCAAATATGTTAAAGGTTGTAATCTCTTGAAAGGAGCTGGTTGATTTTCCTGTTGCCCCTCCTATCAACTTTAACCTCCAACCTTCTCCGGCATGTATCACTACAAATAAAACTGCTGAGGTTTGACAAGAGGATATAAAGTCACTAGGCCATCGCATAGGGATGGCCGCATGATTTTCTTCAGCCTGAAATGAATGCTCCGTAATTTGGGCTTTTCAATAGGAAGTCATAAACACTCACTCGTATCACTTTAGTTTTAATAATTACTGTTTTAAAAAAGCCAGAAATACACATATTAAATGATGTTTGACAACTGGAATTTAGTGGTTTTGTTATTGGTTGTCTCTGACCATTAACGTGGATTTCTGTTCTTAATTTTAACGTATACGATTTCAAGCAGGCGGCATATGATATTGATATAAACATGACGTTTGTATACAGCATTATAAATGAATTTTTAGCTCATGATTAAGACCAACCAGATGACAAAAAGCAAACAATGTGTTTGTATTGCTCTACTAACTTAAAAATAATTCTCTGCACTGGATTCACCTGTGGGGCCGTTGTTCTTTTCAGGAATTGGGGACACGGACTCATGTGGCCCTGATGCTCACCAGAGTTTCTGAGGTCCAGTTACTTGTATCGACTCTCCAATAATTCAGCTGACTATGGAAATTCTTCCTTCTACACTAGATAAATGCTGTCTTATGAAGTTTCTGGCACTGTTCAGTCTGAACTCAGCTAGTTTTCTGTTGCTGGTGTCTGAGCAGAAGGAATGGGTGCTAGTACATCCGTACTTGACCAGTGGTTCTCAGTTGTTGTGGGGTTTTAGGTTTTTCTTCTAAGGTAGATCTTGCGTGTTTTTTTTGGTCCAGCTTGATAGCCTCCGATCAACCCTGAGTCTCAGTGGTTTACATCTCCAGAGTGCTCTTTCTTCAGCTTCACTTTCTCCAACTTCTGTTCCTTTCCCGGGGCCACTGAGCAGAGGAAAGATAAATGACGTGAAGGAGTTGGGAAGCTGGGGACAAGGGACGGGACAGTGATGAGTTCCCACCTGACGCTTTGGTCACCTCAGCAGAATCCTGCCTTGCAGGAGAAGCATCATGTTGTCATAACGAGAGTGCACTCGTGTGAAAACTCCTGAGCCCCAGTCCCCTAAGCCTGTCACCTCTTCCTGAGCAGAGCAGGATTCAGAGCCTGGAAAAGATCTGTGTGCTGATTTGGGCTATGTGTCGGAGGGTGGGGGGCAGTTGCTGGGGCAGGGGAAGCGGGAGATGGGGGTAAAAAATAAAAGAACAGAAAACTATGTGGGGGTGACCTGTCATCTTAGAATTCTCAGAAAACTAGAGTTTCATAAAGTCCTTATGGTTAAAATTGTTGAGACTCGCTTATTCCTCCCATTGAACAGTGCAACTTTATTGTACAAATTCAAGTGTAATAATTAACAACAGCTGTAGTGATCTATTGCATTTATACAGCACTTCCACATTCATTATTTCGTTTAAGCCTGACCATCCCTCTGGAAAACTGGAAGCATTTTAGTAGATAGTAAAGCAAAGGCTCAGAAAGATAAAGTGCCTTGTCCAAGATTGATGTATTAGTGTCAGAACTAGGATTGCTTTATTATTCAGCAAAACTATTGTTTCATACTTACTGTGCACCAGGCTTCCCAGGATGAATGCGAGTCCTTCCCTCAAAGAGCTCCCAGTCTGTGGTGTGTGTGTGGGCGAGGGGTTGGGGTGCTGTGGTAGAGCATGCTGGGAACATTAGAATCACTGAGGCAGTGGCTTGAACTCAGTCATGCAGGGGGAGGCAGATTCTAATCCAGCTGTCCTTATACCAAGTAAGTTTTAAGAATGTTAGCTGTTCAGTAAATTCACATTTCTCTTCCCTTTTTAGTTTCCTGGACACCAGTTCCAAAACTTTAGAAGACTAACAGCTATAGCACAGAAGAGGCCTGGCCTCATAACCCACCTGAAGAGGGAGACCAAGATGTACCAGACTAATTAGGAAAAGCCATAGAGAACAAAAGCTGGAAGTGTGGGGCTACTTGAGTGGATAAATCAAAGGTTGAGAAAAAACAAACAAGAAAAAGAAGCTGACTTTTTGCTAGCATAAAATGCTAGAAACCTCCATTTTTATGTCTTACATATTTGTCCCATGACATTAAATAGATAAACCTTGGGGTACCTGGGTGGCACAGTCAGTTAAACATCTGACTCTTGGCTTAGGCTCACCTTATGATCTCAGGGTCATGAGATGGAGCCCTGAGTAGGGCTCCCTGCTCAGTGGACGCTCTCCCTCTTCCTTTCCCTCTCCCCCTCCTACTCCCATTCTTTCTGCGCGCTTCTCTCTCTCCTCTAAAATAAATAAATAAATATTTAAAAATAAAAATAAATAAACCTCTAAAATTCCTGTGATGCTACTAGACAGGGGAAACCCATTCAGGTTGATTCAGGTATTTTAAACTTTAGACGAACAGCCACAAAATGAATATTTGACTACTTAACCAAATGTCCTTTATATTTGCTTATACCAAGAACTTCATTCTTTTCATTTTATTGATAAAACATACCTGTAGCATTAATAGATTTAGAACAGGCAGACATGTGATTGGGATGAAATTCAGCTCGTCTCTTAACATCACAAGAATGCTTGTGTATTCCTAGAAAAGATGTCCTTTTAGCACTACCCAGTCCCACCTTGGCAATTCTAAAGTGAGTATGACTACAAGCCGGTCTCCTATTAGTTGCACATAGCAGTTGCATGTCTGGAGAAAATGTATGTATGTACAAAATTGTGAGTAAAAAGAATGGTTTCTCCCCACCAAGTGTAACAATGAGAGTTAAGATCCTAAGATGAAGCCCAGAATAAGAAAAGTCACCCTATTCTAAGTTGAGAAGGAAGAAACCAGAGAAAGACCTTCCTGTCTCAATCTTTTTCGCCTTCAATGACCTTTCAGGCACTGCTGTGTGTTCCCCACTAGGAGCAGGGTAGAAACAGATTCAAGCAATGGAAGAAATAGAGCCTCAGAGTGAAAACATTGAGGAAAAGTAAGATTAGATAGCTTCTAGAGCTTTGAATCTATCTCAGTATCCAGTTGTAGTGGTGCCCTAGAAAGAGAAAGGGGGTATATGCTGGAAAGCACTGTTCGAGTGGCTTTTTGCCACCACATTTTGGCTTAAACGGGGACTGGAAGCTGATACTGTCTGGTGAATCACTGTTTACCTCATCTGGATTGGCTAACTGGATAACCTTGACTGAAGAGCTTTCTGTTACTGAGCCTCCTCATGCATTGCTTCCTTTAAGGATAGAGAATGCCCAGATCTGCTCAAGATCCACACAGCTCCTGCCCTGTGTTCCGAGGCTCAGTATGTTTCTTACTCCACATCACTTAGACTCAGGGAACAAAGACTCCTTCAAGCCAAGATGAAGAAACAGAGATCTGTCTCTTCCTTTTCTCCTTGCTGTCACTCAACCTCTTCTACCAACTACCAGCCTCATCAGTGCACAGCTGTGGTAGACTTCCATTGTCTGCCATTCACTTTCTATACCAAGATGTTATACAGTCATTTACCTTAAGTTAAGCCCATTTGTCCCCTCAGCCCTGTAAGACTTTTTTTTTTCTCTTTTAGTCAGTGTTAATTGGTCAAGGAAGGCTCCTCGTGACTGATTTTCTGCTCAAGTCAGCTTTTCTAAAGTCTCATAAAATCTTAAAAAGATGGAGAGAGGTGATGCCCTAGCAGTCTCCATCTTACGTTGAAAGTTCTGGAACCGCTGGAGCGCCAAAGGCTATAGAGAACCCCCTTAGACACAGATGGCTTTCCTCCAAGACCCACCTTTCCTCTTACTTCCCCACCTTATTTGGGGTGGGGAGTGGGAGTAGCAAACAGGGTGGTGAGAGGATATTACTCTACCATAAGATTTACCTACATGTAGATGGCTTATATTCTGTTACCTGTATATATAGGGCACTAAACTTTTATTTATACAGAATACCTTCCTGATGGCACTAAACAACACTGCGTATTACTTAATTCACTTGATGACTCAGAAAGTACCTAAATTTAGCATTCTAGAATTTTCTGTATTGGAAGATGGAGTAGATGAGACAGGGCTACATCTGTCTGTATCGACCGTCAGGTGTTATCCTGTTGACTTTCTCCTCCACAGACAAAGAACAGTATCTCTTTTGAAGTGATTATTGATTTGTTGAGTATTGGTGAGTAGAAGACAAATTTAAATTAAATGTCCTACGCTGGAGCAGGTAGAAGGGGAACAAATGAAAACTTCCTCTTTTATGGGCTGCTGAGAGGTGATAGCTCTTGAAATGCAGTCTGCTAAGTGATCCCAAGCTAATGCAAATTAACAGTTGTTTTCTTTCAGAACTGTATGACTGAATAAACATTTACCATTTGTTTCATTTCTACTCATCTCTTAGAACAGTTGCTACAGGTCTTAATAGTAAGACTTGAAACATATAATGTATTAGCCTTGGCACATCAAAATATTGTTCATCTTCCAAACTTGAGATATTCCAGTTTGGCTTCTCACTGAGTTTATAATGTTCTGAGGGTATGTATCTAAAAATGCATCTTACTAATCTCCTGGAATTGATTAAAAAAGAAAAAAAAAAGAGTCCCTGTAACTTGTCACTCTTCCCAGCTTAAACATGGTCTGTCAGTTGTGAGATTGACGGGCATTGTGGTACATTTCAATCTTAGGAGGGGCCTGAATAAGAAATTTGAACCACTGAGTAGCATTTTGGAAGAGAGACCTATGATATTTGTGCAAAATAATAATGAGGTTAAAAATGGAATTCCAGGCTTAGCTAAGAGAGAGCAGTGGTGCTTCCTGCTTCTTTTTTTTTTTTTTTTTTTTTTTGTATGAGCCTTTCTCACCATTCAGTGCGATCACCTTTTCTCAGAGCACCACTGTGGCGGGTAAAGAATTTCAGCAACTGAACAACAGTATCAAATAAATTCATTTTAGGAACTCTCCTTAAAAGTTTATTCCAATCGTTAACATTCCTGGAGCTGGTGGTGTCTGCCAAGCGCTCAGCGCTTAGTTCACATGCAGCAAATTTAGCATGACAAAGTTGCTCCTGTTTTTTGCAAATGGGAAACCTGGAGCCCCAAATGGAGCCTCATGAAGTAAACTGCAGAATGGAGATGAGATCCGAGAGATACAGTAGAAGGGATTATCTGGGATCATGTAGATGGTTTGCAGTTGCCTTTGTATGGCTACTGGGTTAGATCATTCTTGGCAAGTTTGGTGAATTAGTATCCTATTCCTGAGTCCCATTTCAATACCTAGTTTGGAACTCTTCCACTCCTTGAAAACTTCCATTGAAATTTTTATCAATGGTATTTGCATAGACAAAATGGAATCAAACTATTGACATGTAGGGTTTGTGTTTTGTTTTTTTTTTTTAAAGAAAAAGCAAATTTATGTGAATGGTTTGTCAGTAGAGATAATTTAGCCAAAGGCACCTGTCTTCTCTAAGGACTCTGCCTGAATAGACTTTTAGGGGGAGCTTGGTGAATTTTTTTTGTCCTTAAAATAAAGCTGTTTTTGAGGTATGAGAGAAGCTTAGTTTTTGAAATGGCACAGTGACTAACAAAGGCCCCTTTTTACCCCCCCAAAAGGACTAAAAAGGACATTTGTTAGACTCTTGAGGAAGAATTATGCTGTTAACATAAAAGTCTAGATATAAGAAAAGGGAGAATTGTAGGAAGAGGAGGAGCAAGTAATCCTACGCGATGCAGGATCCTAGAAGCAACTCATTTTACAGAGAGGACTACAATCAGGTTCAGATTCAAAACTCCAGAAAGAGTGTTTATAGTGAATGAAACAGGTGTAGGATAAACCTTAGCAGAGCATCCAGTCACTGCGTATAGACACACAGCGGTATGCACGTGTGTTCCCTCCCACCCCCCTCCCTTCAGCTCCCTCAGCGGCCTTGTATGTATATTCTGGCAGGCAAGTGACCAATAAGCAGTCTCCATAATGGCAATCAGGTGATTTGTATTTTGGAGTTTGAGGATAGACAGGGTTTATCATTGATTTGAAGATGGAAAGTAACACTATCCCCATCTTTTAGGGAATGTGTGCTGGGTATGGCCAGAATTATGTGTGTGTTACTGTGTTTTGAGCCCTGACCTAAACTGTAGATGAGAAGGCTCTTTAAATATTAAAAATGCAGAACAAACAGAATTGCTTATGCAGTAGGAAAATGCACAGGATTCTAAAGGCAGGTCTCATCTTTTAATGGGGCATCCATTTCTCTCCAAAAGTAACTTTTCTGAGAACTCCCTTTAACGAAAATACTAAATCACTCGTCTCTCTCTTTTTAAAAAAAATCCAAGTTACAAAGTATATAACTTTGGAGTTATCAAATCTTTGGAGTTTATCCCTCCTACCTGTCAAAGTTTAAGTGCTATGTTCTGTGTATATACTCATGGTATTTGAAAAAGCCCTGAAGAGAAGCAATTATATCATTGTTTTCAGAGAACCCTAGAAGCAAGGATAAAGGCTTTCAGAAAGGAGGGGGCAGTATTAATAATTATAGCACCTGAAGTCAAATGCAAAATTCTGTCCTAATTATTGGTGATGATTAATTGAGCAGAAAGTTACAAGCTTTGAAAGAATTTCAGAATTATTTTCCTTTGATTTTTTTCTACCAAAAAAAAAAAAAACACCCCATCATTTTCTATTTTAGCAGTTTCCACAACTTAAACATTAAATTCTTATTGTTTGATTTCTGTTATATTAGTGGTGTGTGTTTTGCAATTCTAATCTTCACGTTTTTCTTTCTTTATCACTGAAGTAGGCCTTTTGAAGCTGGGAAATTTTTCATAGCAATATTGACAGTGTTCACATTTGCATGATGACAGCCAAGGAATGGAGCAGTAATTTTTGAAATTGCAGAAGTATTTAGAACACTGATAAAAGCTGAAATATATTTTTGATGGATTGAAGTTAAGCATACATGATTTTTCCTGCTGTCAAAAGGCTCTGAATTTCGTGAATATTTGCCTGCTGCGAGAATGCAAGATTAACATCACAACCATCACCCGGGCACCCAAACCCTGCAATTTAATAGCTTTTTAGGTTCTTTCCTTTTTCTAAACAGCAATTAATCTCATTTTAGTACAATTTTCTCGTTTCTGAAGTCGCTCATTGAATCGCTGTTTTGTTCATATTTGGCTTCAGCTCCTCTGCATAGTCATTAAAGTCCCAATTAATGTCACCTTTAGCTGAAGAGTACTCATTTTTATTGAGAAAATGACAGTTGCTGCCATGAGTAGTGCAGTGTAATATACATTAATTGCCCTGTAACACTGGTAATTACGAGTTTTTCAAGCCTCTCAGTAAACTGTCATGCCTAGACAAGACTGTGCTAAAATAGATTACTCATTAGGGAGACCTGTCCTATTTTCTGGTGGGTTCTTAGTGTTGGTTTAAAAAAAAAAAAAAATCTTGAGCTTGAACAAATAGTTGCCAAGAGCAATTTCCTACAACAATATCCTTGTGTTGGGTTTTTCAGCCATCACTTAAGATTGCGGTCAGCAAACAGACAGAGTGCAGCGGACGCTACAGATGTTGAGTCTTGAGCATTTATTTATGTGGATCACAAGAGTGGACTTAACGGTGTTTCATTCAAGGCTGAATACAGCATATAACGGAAGAGTCCTCCTAGAGAGTATTGTGTTTAAACAGGTTCATTCCCCAGCGTTCAGAGAACACGTGAGAGAGCCAGTATCCACACTTGCCGAGTCTTAATCACCTCTGTACTGAGTCCGGCAAGGAGCACCGTTGATGCCTTTATTAAACAAATCCTTATGAATACTGGAGCTGATAAATAACTTTGACACTGAACACGGCAAGTTTTATATATATATATATATACATATGTATATATATATATATATATGGTTTTTTAAGGTACAATTTTTTTTAAATAAAATGAGAATCACTACTTGGAGAGAACTGAAATAATTTTACATATGAACTACTAGCCCACAGTCTTTTTTAGTATATAGCTGCTGACTGGTGCACTTGGCAACAGGCTTTTTTTTTTCTTTTTCTCTTTTTCTCCACTCCCCCGTCCATCGTGTTCCTAATTTCAGTGTAGATGAAATCTTTCTCTTCCTCATTTCTATCATATTTCCTATGTTGCTGTTTGAACACAAAATAGACAACTTTAAAGCCCATAGTTGCCCAGAACTGACAAAAAGGAAACCTTTGTTGTATCCTTGCCTAAAGCAGGTGTTACCACAGTCTGCTCTTTCCCTCTCTCTCTAAATGAATTTTGTCACAGGCTTTCAAATTTTCTCGTGGTGATGAGCTAATGAAAGTAGATGGTGCAATTTGTGCTGACCAGGTAGCAAGTGCCAGCTCACAGCTGAGGAGAGTTTAAAAAAAAAAATAAAATACAGCATCATATCACTGATTTACCCATTACACAGCATTAATAGTGAGAGACCTTGGTGTGTTTATCTGTTTGTATTGGTGTGCATTTATCGAATTGTTTATGACAAGACTAATTGGGGTAATTGTAGACACTGAAATTACCTGTCAGCTATATGTAACCACACTCCCTTTCTTTCTGACAAATGATGACAACTGAGGGACCCCGTAGCATTACTCATGATGGCTTTTCGAGTGGTAATAAGGACAATAGGGGCCCTGGCTAATTTGACATGGACAGCCTTCACAACAAGAAGCCAGCTAAATGACTTGTCAGGAGGGGAAAGAAGTCAGAAAAGTAATGGAGTCCCCCATGGCGCTCTGACAGGGAGATGAGGCAATTTCAACGGAAAGTGAAAGGGCTTCAGTTTGTCAAGTATTTAGAACAATCAGAGAACAGCTAGAGGCTGGAACCCGACAATAAATTTGTGAACCCTGGTAGCAGCCTCATATAGGTCAGTTACTTCATGATGGCTGCGCGGCGCTCAGGGGGTTCCGCCTGCGCCGCGGACCTCGCTTCCCGCACCCCGAGCTCTGTCACCTGCACCGCGCGCTCTGTTTTCCACCACGGGCATAATGGCTGCGGTGAGGGAGGCTCCGGGGTGGCACGCCGGTGTGAGTCACCGTTGCTAGCGCGTTGAAGGGTACAGAGACAGAACTCTGGACATCCCCTAGGATAAGGGCAGCCGTCATGCGGGATGGTGTTCACGCTGCCACCGTGAGCCCTACTCGACCTGGGGGAGCCACAGCCAGCCCCTTTTCCGCCCGTGATTACTGGACACAAAGTACTGTGCTGCTGTTCCCAGGCTGAGATACCACGAGCAGCACCTGTTCCCCTGATGCGACGAGACAACAGGAATACCCATCTCTTAACAAGCTAGGCGGCTGGTGCAAGCAGCTTCTGACCCTGACATGTAATCGGTGGCTCAGGTGTTAAGCACAGTAGTGACATTTCAGCAGTTACGTTGTCTTGAGTTTCTGGTTAGGTTTTATTCAGGATCATCTCTTTGTCATAGCAAAGCCAGTTCCTAAAACTGGGTGAGGCACACTTCACCTGTCTGTGCCTGGGCTCCCCATTTGTAAGATGAGCAGCGACGCGGTGATCGCATTTGTGGAAAAGAGTGATTGCACAATCTGTATGCACATAGAGTTTAGGATGGTTTTATACAATTTGACACCCATCCGGCACTTTCAACAGATCTTCTTCCCCATCAGATCCTTGGAAAGGCAACAGTAACCTTTACATAAGGAATAGATCTCCTTTGTGTTTAGTAGGATTTTTCTTGGGAAGATTTCAGAGTATTTAAGCTAAAGAAAGTCTGCATTCAGTGCTTATTTCAGCTGTATTACTTGAAGGTTTGACCATCGTGTGAGAAAAAGTCCGTTCAATTTCTCAGTATAATTTCAAACACACAGAGTCTCACAAATATTGTTAAGCCTAACTAAATAGGTTTCTTGATGCCCTAACCAACAGTTCCGAAGGATTAGAAACTCAACAACAGAAAATACCCATAAGATGGTTTTGGTTTTGCATTTATTTGGGGGTGAGAGTGGCTAGGAAGTATTCCCTTATGCCCAGTAACAGCTGCTGTGGGCACATGCAATTCATTTTTGAGCTTTTTGAGGATTCTTAGTGTTTCTTCAGCACTTTGAGAACATGTAAGTGTTCCACCATTCTGCTGTTCCCAGGGAGGAACAGGGAGGAGGGCAGGGACCCCAGCAGTGGGATCCCAGACACCAGGAGCAATGAGTAAGGTCTTGTAGAAGTGGCTGCAAAGGACAGAGAAGAGAGGTGCCTTGAACCCACAGTGCTCCCAGGTGTGCAGTTGGAATTTGGCTTAAAATGTCCCAGGCTATAGTCTACAGATGTGTCCTTTTCTTCTTCAAACTCCATCTCTGGACATGCGTTCTCCTTTGTGATTTTCAAGTCCATATTAAGGATGAGTCTTTCCCCAGTTGGCTCCACTTCAGAGATACTGTTTATGTTTCTCACAAACATTTGCTCAGCTAAATATGTTTTCCCTTTAGGAGAGTAAGATTTTTATTTCTAGGAACACACTCATCATTTGAAATCAGTTATAGTTGTCTTTTTGTAATAATGCACGTTTAATTCTAAAAGTCTGAGAACTCCAACAAGATCGCAGAAACATAAAATCACAATCCTAGTTCACACCCGTTATCACTATTAACATTCTAACAAAAATGGGATTACATGGAATATGCTATTGTATATTCACCGGTTCTTCACCGCAGAGGGCACTGAGATTGTTTTTCCTGTCTAGAGATATAGTTGTATGTGACACCTTGTAATTGGTTCCTGAATGCTAACATTACATGTAATATCATAATTTACTTAACCTCTCCCCTGTCAGAGGTATTTAAGAGGTCAACGTAAACAACACTGTGATGAACATACTCATGACGAAATGAGTGAAGATACAGAGAGCACAATAGCATCAGTCAACCTCTTATTCTGTCTTGTGTGGTCTTCCCTGTTATGGCACCTGCATTGTTTTTGTACCATGACGTGATCACTTCAATTTTCCCTTTTAACATTCAACTAAAAGGGCCATTTTCATGATGCCCAAAATTCATTTATCCAGTTGTCTGGTAACAAGCGAGCTCAAACAGAGGTGGCTTGTACGTACACATTTGTTTGCCACTGTCTAACCTGCAGGGCTTCTCATGCATCCGTACAGTTATTTCACAGAAGAGCAACGAAAGGTGATGTGTTCTGCTGCAAAGAAGACGCATTTACCCATTGCCTAGAATCCGTAAATGTTGATTCATTGCCTACCTGTGTGCCCACCTGAGGCTCCCATCAGAATCCAAAACCAGCTCGTAGTTCTGTGAGTGAAGTTAGAAGCAGCCGATAAATGTACGTTATTGTTATCCTTATTACTGACACTTCGTTAAATCCCTCCCTTCCCCTCTCTGCATACTTCTTAAGGATAATATCTAAATCCCAGAGCTCCCAAGTCCAGGGGCCCGTGGAGTCTCGAAGCTGTTGATGGGTATGACTGCACAGCCCATCTCAGAACGTTGACGGCAATGTCCTCTCCACTAGCACTGTGTGGGGATGCCCACTTCTCCCCACCCTGGCCACATTAGACGCCATCCCTTTTACATAGTTCTTAACACTCTCATTTACAGTTCCTTTTCTTCCCCTCGTTTCTATTCCGTGTGCTTGCATTTCACTTTGCGTCTCCTTGCCATCAGTCATTTCATAAGGCATTCACCAGAGCTAAGACACTTCTAATTAGAAAGTTGTGTGATAGCATACCTGCAGTCTCCGCTTATAATTCCAGATCTTTCTGACCCTCGAGCTCTGGAATAGGTCACACTTCTCTCCTCTCGGGACACTAGCTGTTTCAGGTTATTCCGAGTGGTCTCCTGCCCTCTTTTCTGGGCCTTTGTTATGGCTGTCATTATAGATTGTCTCAGTCACACATATAATTGCTTCATTGCTGGAAACTGGCTTAATGTTGTCACAGACCTTATTGGCTCCTCTTACCTCAGATTTACATATAGCATCCCAGGGCTTTCTTTAGGGCATTTATCATTTTTCCTCCAAATGATCTGGTGACATGTACAGCCATTCAAGTTTTCACCAGCCGGCAGATGATATGGTCTTTCTTCTTTGCTGCCACAAGCCAGAAAAGAGACAAAAATCGGGGGAAAGGCTTTCATTACGGCACTTCAAGGAGGCTCCGTCTGGGAGTCAGGGAGGGAAGTTTCCCGAAGTTGCATGGCGCTGACACTGGAAGTTGCTCTTGTGGGCAGCCCCGTCCCTCCGTGATGCCTGGAGTGAAGGCTCGTCATCATCATCATCCTCGTTGCCAGCCCTGCTTTCAGGCCACCAGCTCTGCATCTTCTAAAGCCTCCTGCCTTTCCTATTTCCTCCCGTGATCGGAAAAAGGTGGAGGCATTTTATAGGCTACGAACTGCTCCTGATGCGTAGTGCATATGTGAGATTTTGTTAACCATCTCTTAAGAAGCCCATATTTTTATTTGGAGGAGAAGGAAAAAATAAAATACAGATTGCCACCAATTGCACGTGAGTGACACCAGTAAATTTTCTGAATCAGGTAGCAATGGTAAACGTGGAGCTCCTTGTACCTTGAGATGATGTTATAAACGGTGTTAGGCTCACTGGCTGGCCCCGAAGTGTACAGCCATAAAGTGGCGCTTTCACAATTGTAGGGGTGTTCTGTTGTGGTAGTTCCAACCTGACCATCGTATCTGCTTTCTAGAAAGTGAATCTAAAATGCCCAGACTCTCTAAACAGAAAGATTTGAAAGTTCAGGGTCCACCAGCCAAGCTCCTCTCAACGGAAGGGCTGCCCTGGTGGTAAGCATCCACAAACCAGTCTTTTCCCTGCTTTTCCCCATCTGGAAACTGTCATGTTCCTGAAACTCCCCACTTTTTCTTTTGTTTACATGTAGTTCCTTTCTTAGTAAGAGATTCCTGACTGATCTTCTGTGGTTGTGAGCCTCTCAAACACTGGCCACTTGGGGACAAGACCTTCTTTGGTCACCAGGGTTCCTTAAAGTCGTGAAGGCCTATAAGCTTATTTCCAAAGCCGACTGATTTAATCCCTCAGTGTTCACTAAGTGCCTTTGAGATGACCCTTGCTTACGCAGCCCTGCCTCATCATTGCTGGTCACACTTGATGAGAGTCAAGATTCCCCTCGTTTGGCTTCATAAAGAGAGAGGACTCCTGCTTGCACCTGATATGGTTTGGAGCCTCCCCTGACCAAGCCACAGAGAGTCCAGTTTCTTGGGGGCCCTAAA
This sequence comes from Neogale vison, assembly GCF_020171115.1. Classification (NCBI taxonomy): domain Eukaryota; kingdom Metazoa; phylum Chordata; class Mammalia; order Carnivora; family Mustelidae; genus Neogale; species Neogale vison. The sequence goes on along the minus strand of NC_058103.1, from coordinate 90,276,706 downwards.
AATATCAAGACGCCACATCGCCACCTCTCTGCCTCTCAGCTGCACTATACTTCCATGTAGGGGTGAGAAATCTCACCCTTAACTTCCATTTGGGCCCAAGAGCCTCCTTTTCTTCCCCCACTGGGTTTAGGGAGCGTGGGAGGTAGCATCAAGACTTGCTGAGTTCCCTCCTACCTTGAACTTCTGTGTTCTTTGTATGAAAATCAACTCCCCTTCCAGCAAAGAATGAGCTTCTGGCTCTACCCAAAATCAGATTCTCGCTTAATTAGTTGCTCCGTATAGCAGCTGTGAAGTCTAGGTGGTAATCCGTAATTAGAGGGGGAGAGGTGCCAGCAGGAGCGCTATATATGCTCACAAAGTGTTCAAGGGGCATCCTGGGCAGGTCTGGTCACTTTCGGTGTCTATCCTTTGTATGTGCACCAAACAACCCACAAGCTCAAGAAGTCATTCTGATAAATCAACCTGGCTACTCAGAAAAAAAAAAAAAAAAGTTGGGGATGGAGGAAAGAATGAGCTTGATTGAATGTGCAGAGTGAGGTGTCCGTTCTGTAAGTTGTTTGCTTTCTGTCGTCACTTATCATTGTGAAACCTGCTCTGTGTGAATGCAGAAAGCTGGGGCACCTGTATTTGCTGCACCATGATATGACGTTCAGTGAGAATTCTGGGGTTTTTTCCTTTTAATATTCAATTAAAAGAGCTGTTTTCATAGTGCCAAATGACTCATTTATCCAGTTGTCTAGTAACGTATAAACAAATGTAAACAAAGGTAGCTTGTACATATGCATTTGTTTTCTACCATCTAGTCTTAAGAGCTCTTGATTCAGTTCTTAGAGGTAGTTAATGGGCAAGAAAAGGTAATGTGTTGCACTGTAAAAATAAGACGTTTGTTCTGTGGCATGAAAGCTTGGTGTCTGTTCATGGCCCAGCCCCATCCCCAAACTTCCACAGTTATCCAGACAAGCTTTTCCTTCTGTGAAATGTTCATCCTCATTCAATCCAGCCCAACACTTGAGACAGGAACTGCTAGCTAGCTGTCCCCTGATAAATGTCCTCCCCTTCTTACTTTAATAAAATACCTGATTCTGGCTGGGTAAATAGTCATCTGAAAATAAAACCCCAGACCCCCTTGCAGCGAGATGTGCCCAGGTGGCTAATTTCTGGGCAATGGAACACAGGTGGAGAAATGCCCTGAAAGAAAGGAGGTGTGCTTGTCTCTGCCACTCCTTCCTGCCTGCTGCCAGGAATGTGGCCCTGATGTCTGGTGCTCCAGGAGCCGTCTTGGGCCATCGGAGGAAATGCTCTGCTGATGGTGGAAGAAAATCGTCGTAGGCACCCAGCTCCTTGCTGACTGCACAGTCATCATGCCAGCCTAGCACTGCCTCCCCCTGAGCTCAGTTTACCTAAGAGAGAAGTCTACTATCTCGTGTAAGTCACTGCTATTGTGATTCGTCCTTCACTTGCAGCAACAGAACTTAATTCTGGCCAGTACAGTATGTGAGATGTTATAGGGGAAGTTAGATCTGTTCCGAGGGAGTTTACGTGGAAAAATAGTATCGAGGGGCACATGGGTGGCTCAGAGGGTTAAGCCTCTGCCTTCAGCTCAGGTCATGGTCTCAGGGTCGTAGGATCGAGCCCCGCATCGGGCTCTCTGCTCAGCAGAGAGCTTCCCATGTTTCTCTCTTCTGCCTGCCTCTCTGCCGACTTGTGATCTCTGTCAAATAAATAAATAAAATCTTTTAAAAAAGAAAAGTAGTATCGAAGCTAAAATTTGAACTTACCCATGTCTTACCCATGTCTTCACGGGCTATTTGAGAGTTGGTTTTTCTTTTTTGCTTGATTACTATAGGGAATTTTACAGTCTCCGTTTTTTTCCTGAATTGTGAAATTTGAAAACAGACATTTTAAGAGTGTTATTAAGGTATAATTGCTATACCAAAAAAGGCACTTATTTCAGGTATACAAAGCGATCATTTGGGGCATATACAAATCCGTCTTGAAACCATTGCTACCTATACATCACTTCCAAAAATTTCCTTGTACCCCTTCAGGTTTTTTATTTGTTTTGTGGTTAGGACACCTGCTGTGAGATCTACTCTCTTCACAGATTTTTCAGGGCACAATACAGTATTTTCGACTATAGGCACGATGCCGTATAGATCTCCTAAACTTACTCATCTTGCATAACTGAAACTATGCCCATTGAACAGCTCCCCACGTCTCCCTCCCCACAGTCCTTGGCAAGCACCCTTCTACCCCCTGCTTCTATGAATTCGATTATTTTAAATACTTCACATAAGAGGAATCATGCAGTATTTGTCCTCGTGGGACTGATTTATTTCACTTAGCATAAATGTTCTGAAGGTTCACCCATGTTCTAGCATATAACGGGGTTTTCTTCTTTCTTTAAGGCTGAATAATATTCATTTCTCTGTATGTATATACAATATTTTCTTTATCCATTCATCCGTTGATGGACATTTAGATTAGTTCCGTATCTTGCCTATTGTGAGTAATGCTGCAGTGAACATGGGGAGTACAAATTGCTCTTTAAGATGCTGATTTCGATTCTTTTGGATATATACCCAAGAAGCAGGATTGCTGGATCATATGGTAGTTCTATTTTTAATTCCTTTGAGGAACCTCCATACTGTTTTCCATAGCAGCTGTACCATTTTACATTCCCACTAACAGTATACCAGGTTCAAACTTCTCTGCATCCTTGCCAACACTTAGCCTTTGTGTTGTTGTTTTTTTTTTTTTTTTCGTAATAGCCATCCTGACAGGTGTGACATGTTAGCCCACTGTGGTTTTTGATTTGCATTTCCCTGATGATGAGCGATGTTGAGCATCTTTTTATATACTGGCTGGCCATTTGTAGGTCTTTGGAGAAATGTCTATTCAAATTCTTTGCCCGTCTTTTAATCCAATTATTTGCCTTTTTGCTAATGGATTGTAGGAGTTAGTTATATATTGTGGTTATTAACACCTTACTGGAATATGGTTCACAAATATTTTCTCTCAATCTATAGGTTGCCATTTTGTTCTGTTGATGGTTTCTTTTACGGTGCAGAAGGTTTTTAGTTCAATGTAGTCCCATTTGTCTATTTTTGCTTTTGTTGCCTGTGCTTTTAGTGTCATAGCCAAGAAATCATTGCCCAGGCCAATGTCAAGAAGCTTTTCCCCTATGTTTTCTTGTAGGAGTTTTACAGTTTCAGGTCTTAACATTTTAAGTCTACAATCCATTTTGAGTTGATTTTTGTATATGGTGTAAGATAAGTGTCTAATTTCTTTCTTTTGCATATGGATATTCAGTTTTCCCAACACCAGAAAATGGATCTATATTTTTAATTCTCAGAGCTCACTCTGAATCTTGGAAAAGGTCCCCTCCAAATGTGTTACAACTCAGCAATTTGTTTGGAATAAAATTGTCATAGTCTGTTCTATGTTCCCCATGTAATGTGTGTAGTATTGGGTTTTCTGAGTCAGACCTGAGCATAACAAGGATCAGCAGTTCCGGCCTGTTGGTTAGGATGGGTTCCAAGCATCACCAACATTTGCAGCCCATCCCCTTTTATGGAAGTAGCCTTAGAGAGTCACGCGGTAGTTTCAAATCTGTTGAATTCTAGTTGTGAAAGAACTATTTTAAGAGAGTTGCCACAGTTAAATGTTTATTAAGTGTTTATAAATGTATTAGTCACTGTGCAAACAGAGAAGCAGGTGGTCTTCATGCTTCCACCCGTTCAGATCACTAAAGCAAAGCCACCTGGAAAGTTTCACACAGTGATTGACCTTCACCCTTCAGAGCGTCACTTTCATTAAATTCAGCAATGAGGACTTTGACATCTCCTGAAATATCATTTCCATGTGCCCTTTGTTATTAGGTATTAGCCTTCTGTGAGTCACGTAGGGTGGAGCTGAGATTCAAGGGAAACACTGGGGAATGATCTGGAAGAGGGGGCTGCTCACATGGGTGCTGCTCAGATGCCTCGAACCCAGGACTGACTTCGTTTTAAGGAATCATTATTAGGAATTTAGAAGGCCTGAGAAACTGTAATCATCAAGCAAGTTTCTTCCTAGGAACCACATAAAGAGGAGATAGGTGTTTTGAGCCCCTTATTTCTTGTGTTCATGGCCAGCACTAGCCTCTGAGCCAGCTCCTGTTACCTGCCTTTGCTGTCTTTCATCCCCCAGGAGCCCACATCCAAGGGCTTATGGACTTCATGGATGGCCAGAGGAAGCTACAGAGTGTTGACTTGTGTGACTGTTAGTAGTTTCATGGTAAAAGAGGTGATTCTAGGTCCTGTTACTCCCCCTGGTCAGCCTGAGTTGTGATGACCATATGGTATGGTGGAAGAAAGCACTGCACTCTATGTTTAGATGCTGTCTTAACCAGACCTTTCTTCTGGACCTCACTGTCTTCGTCTCATGAATAAGGGAATTCGACCAAATAAGCCGATACCAACATCATGCACAGACAAGGCCTTCCATCCAGCAGACCTTCTTTAAAAACTATCTCAGGAAAAAATTGAGGTGGACTTTAGTTACTAGAGTCCCTGTGTAGACCAATGGGTTTTCTCTAAGTGGCTACAAGAAAATCTGTGTCAGCGACTTCAGTGAGTGGTTAGAGTGATGAGTAAACTAGAGCCACCATCCTGTTGACTCTCAGAATGGAAATAGCCAAGACCTAGGGAAAAGAGATCAAGCAGAACCCAGACTGTGGGCCAGAGTAGGGGGTCAAAAAACAAAGAGGAGAGGGGAAGGGAGTAGAGGTGTCCATGGCAACCAAGGAGATGGGACCCAGAATCTGGAATAAAGGAGTTTCCCCAATCCTGCTAGGCACCTCTCACTGCCTAGTTGCTCTCTTAGCCCTGATGATGTTCCACGTCTCTGGTAAAGTGAATTAGAACTGGCTTGACATCTAGTATGAAAAAAAGTTTATCAAGGTTAGAGGATAGATGGAGATTAAATCCAAAGTGTATAGTTAAGAATCATCCTTGAGTCTTTTGGCGATGGCAGAAGAGAGAAGCCTTAATAAGCCCCATGCTGTTTTAAAAATAATAGCTGACTTCAGTACACACTTAGCACATTACTTATATTGACGTACTAGCTCACGAAGTATGATGTGTATCCAGGTTCTCCAGAGAAACAACCAATAAGATATAGGTCTACACAGAAGAGACTTATTTTAAGAAACGGACTTACTTGATTTTAGGGACTGGCAGTCCTGTAACCCCTTAGCGCAGGACGATGGGCTGGAATCTCAGGCAACCTTGAGTCTGAAATCAGGAGAACAGGAAGGATTTCGGGCTGTTGTCTTGAGCCAGAATTCTTTCTTGTCCAGGAAAACTCAGTTTTTGCTCTTCAGGCCTCCCAAGTGACTGGATGAATTCCAATCCCATGAAAGACGGTAATTTCCTTACTAAAAGTCACCTGATTATAGAGGTTCATCGCATCTTCAAAATACCTTCACAGCCACACCTGGATTGATTGCTTGATTAAAACACCGAGGTACCACTGCCTAGCCAGGCTGAGACCTGAAATGTAATCCTCACAGGTAGATGCTGTTTTAAAGGTTACGAAAGTACCTTCCCAAGGTCTCCTCTTACTGGATGGAGGGGCCAAACAGTCTACTTAAGAACCCGCCTCTCAGCCCGGAAGCTTTGCTGCCTCCCAAAAACAGCAGAACTCTGGGGAAGGTTTTCCTCTGGGGTCTAGGAAATTATGGGGTAGAGAAGTTACAGTCAACTGACGGAGCAGGGTGCCCAGCTGCAATTTTTAAAAGCTCTTTTTGTCCTTTTTGGGTCACGGCGACCCTACAGGGTAAAATAAGCCCTGTCAGGAGAGACATTTTCTTATCTTTCCCTTCTCTCTTCTCCCCGTCAAGCGCCGCATCTCTTCCCCAACCTGCTTGCTTTAATTCCCTTTGTTGTTTCTCTCCTCTTTCCCTCTTTATATCCTTCCTAAAAGTTACTTCTTCCTGAAAAAAGGAAATCTGAGGGACACCCCAGTGGCCCAGTTGGTTGAGCATCCGACGAGGTTTCCGGCTCTGGTGGTGATTTCCGGGTCCTGGGAATGAGCCCCAGGTCAGTTCCTGCTGGGGCGGGGGTGGGGGGGAAGGTTGAGTTTCTTTCCCCTTCCCTCTGCACCCTCAGCCTGTGCTTGCTCACATGTGTGTGCACTCTCTCTAAAATCTATCTTTCTAAACAATGAAAAAGGGAGAAAATAGGGGATTGGATTTTTAAAAAAAAAACAACTTCCTAGTATCTGTAGTGAGGAGGAAAATGGAAATTCTTAACTCCCTCCAAAAGGCAACCTCTGATTTCTTCTAGTCACTAAAGCAGTGGTTCTCAAACTGCTGCACAGTGGAATCCCATCTTTGCTATAAAAATGCTGCTGCCTGGATTGCAAGCCAACCTCTTTGGCGTGGAACCCTCGTGCTAGAGCTGGTTAAGACTCGCCAGGTGATGCCAATGAGCAGCCCAGTCCGAGAACCAGAATTAGAAAATACTGGCTAAGGCCCATCCCTGGTGATGGGAAGTCACAAGAGTAGTTGCCTCTGGGGGAGGACATGGGGTCAGAAGGACAGGGAAGGAAACGGGGGTATTTGGTACCTTGTTCTGGGTGGTGTTTACCTCGGATTTTTGTTTTCTGTATTCTTTAGTGTATATTCTTGATACCCAATCTAAAAAAAATGACTACATTCATACATACACACATGATCTGTGGTTCCCGCCCCTGGGCTATTGGATTTGTGTGGTCTGGGGTGTGGCTGGGGCAAGGATGTGGAAAGCTTACCAGCTGATTCTAGTGCCCACTGTGGGGGAAGCTGGGACTGTCAGGAGAGGCTGACCAGCAGCTTTGTCTCCACAGAGCAGAAGTACTTTATCTGTAGGACAGAATTGGAGACTCTTGGGCTTCTCTTTCCCTCGATTCTATATTAACAGTGACCCTGTTGGTCACATATTTTCAAGTACACTATACAGCCTCTTATGTACAGTCCCAGAAGCCTAAAGGTTCTCAAAACTAATTTTTCAGTAAGGTCGCACCACAGCATTTGGCAATAAAAGCTGATCTGCACTCTTAGAAGGCCAGAGACCTATCACTGGCTTCAAAAAGTCCTAAGTTTCCCTTCAGAAATACTAATTTGGGGATGCCTGGGTGGCTCAGTTGGTTAAGCATCTGCCTTCGGTTAGGGTCATGATCCCGGGGTCCTGGGATGGAGCCCCACATTGGGCTTCCTGCTCAGCGGGGAGCCTGCTTCTCCCTCTGCTCCTCCCCTCTGCTGGTGTGTGCGCACCCGCTCATAAATCTTAAAAATAATAATAATAAATAAAAACTCATGTTTAGGGTACTGCTTTTTTCCCCACTTATAGGTATTACTGAATATAGGAAACTTCTAAACTTCTAGTTCTAATAAATTTAATCTCAAAACCATCTGGCTCGGGGCGCCTGGGTGGCTCAGTGGGTTAAAGCCCCTGCCTTCGGCTCAGGTCATGATCCCAGAGTCCTGGGATCGAGCCCCACATCGGGCTCTATGCTCCGCAGGGAGCCTGCTTCCTCCTCTCTGCCTGCCTCTCTGCCTACTTGTGATCTCTGTCTGTCAAATGAATAAATAAAATATTAGAAAAAAAAAAACCATCTGGCTCAAGGGTTTCAGGTAAAAGACTATGAACCTATAGTTTCTTTACATTATTTACGATTTTCCTTTTGGAGGGTCTACTCTCCTCTAGGTCAGTAGCCTACTTCAGGGGCAGTCCATTTTCCAGTTGTCTCTTGGCTTGATTTATGCTAACAGCATGACTTGATCTCAGCAGGAACCAACTCCATGTTACCCACCATTGTATCCCTGTGCCTGGCCCAGAGCCTGGCACGGTGAGGCCCTGATAAATGTATGTTGAAGGAATACTGGAGTCTGCTGTGTGTTAGTTTCTCTAGTTCACTCTGAGAAGGTGGCCTTTTCTAATCTTTTCCCTAAATTCTGGTAGAATCCTACTTTGACCTTTGTTTAATTCTATCCAAATTCCAAAAGGATTATGTTTTAAGAGGCAGTCAGTCATTTGAAGATAAGGATTCTTTTTTCCCTCAAGTTTTTATTTAAATTCCATCTAGTTAACATATAGCACAGTATTAGTTTCAGGTGTAGAACTTACCGATTCACCACGTCCTGTGGTGCTCACAGGTGCTCTCCCTAATCCCCATTATTCATCTAGCCCATCCCTACCCACCTCCCCTCCATCCACTCTCCGTTCTCTATCATTAAGAGTCTGTTTTTTGACTTGCCCCTCCCCCACCCCATGTTTATTTTTTGTGGAAGATCATGTTTTAAAGAATAGATTGACGGGCACCTGGGTGGCTCATCCCATTCTTGATTGTGGCTCAGGTCATGATCTCAGGGTCGTAGAATCGAGTCCCACGTCAGGCTACCGCTCAGCAGGGAGTTTGCTTGAGATTCTTTCCCTGTACCGCTCCCCCAACTCACACGCGCTCTCTGAAATCTGTTTTTAAAAAAAAAGGTAGATTGATTCCTACAGTAGGTGAGAGAACCCTGCGTAATTTAAAAGTGCTTTTGCAAATAAACCAACAATATTAGCTATATAGTCTTACTGATAATTTGTGCTCTCCTGCCCTCTCCTCCCCTGCATTGTAATCACATGCATGCTTCCTCTGCTAGTTTTCAGACAGACTTAGAATCAAGAAGTTCCTCATGATGCTGTTCTCAGGGTTCAGGTGGAAGGAAATTAAAAGCCCCATATGTAGTTCTAGTGTTCACTAAGTGTCCTTTCAACTCCTTTGATCCTATGAGCCATGGGGACCTAGTGCACTGGGGTCAAATGAAGACCCAGTGGAGAGGCTGGCCCAAAGTACCGATTCTGACTCTGTTTGGCTGGAGGAGAATGTGGCAGGAAGTAAATTTTGAGAGCAGCAAGGGGCTAAAACCTCATAAGCCATGACAAGAAGCTTGGGCTTACTCTTTGACATGCACACCTTTGGAGTATAGATAAATGGTCTAGTATCAAAATCCCTCCGCAACTAAGCCATTCAGCCTGTCTGGCCAGGGAGCAACACCTTCAGAGTGTTGAAGGTGTTCCTCCAATCCCCGAGGCTGTTGTCAGGTTACTCAAGAACTCTGCCAAGTGGTTATCTGTGCCACTTGGCCCTGTCTCCAGGCCTTGGCACCTGCAGGAGCCGCTTCCTGAACACCAGAAGCCTGGTTTGGCATGGGATGCCCGGAGGTTGAACTAGGAAAAGATTTCTTCTCATGGTCTCTGCAGATGGCTACTGGGCAGTACTGGGAGCCAGAGAGGATCCCTCTGGAGGACCTTCGTACAAGGTCACCTTCCCACAGCCCCGGACACCTGCCAGCCACTAACTAGTGAAGTATATATGGGGGCAGGGGCTGCACAATTAGATGCCTAAGATAACTGGAGACACAGGATTTAAGTTTAGGTGAAGAGGGGCACCTGGGTGGCTCAGTTAAGCTGCTGCCTTTGGCTCAGATCATGATCTCAGGGTCTTGGGATCAAGCCCCAGATCAGGCTCTCTGCTCAGCAGGGAATCGGCTTCTCCCACTGCCCCTCCCCACCCCTCATGTGAGTGCTCTCTCAAATTAATTTTTTTAAAAATTTTATAAAAAACTTAAGTGGAGTTAGCAGTCTTCCTCAAATATTTTCCAAGGGTTAACTGGAAATCCATAAAAATAAAACCTATACCTTCGTGGGGTTTTTTTTCTTCCAAATTAAAAAGTTTAGCTATTTGGAGGGCAAGTCTTTGCATCATGGCTTCTTCCTGTACTAATTCATAATACTGGTTTTCATGGACTTCTGACATTCTAAAACTAAACCAAGAATTTAACTTCTTAGTAAAAAAAATAGTTTGAAGAGTACGAAGACTTCTTTGCAGAGATTGTCAAAACCTACATTTTTTCCTTATTTAAAAAAAGCTAATAAACTTTTAGAAGCTAATAAACTATTAGAAGTGGTATTTCTTTCTCTTGAATCTAGGATCTGCTTTGATTTTGTTAAATTGGGTCTCATTTTATCAAACTGTGATCTGTAGACTTCCTCAGGTGCGTGATAAGTCAGGCCATCTTCTACTGATTTCCAGAAGAAACAAAAATGAGCCGAAAAGAAAATCTGCCCCATTATTAAATTTGTGCTCTTGACACCTGTAGTTGTTACTACTGTAAATACGAGGGTTTAAACTGTTAGTTTGACAACCTACAAAGCTTTTTATCACAGAAAGCAAGAAAAATCAATGCTGAATTACCTCAGGAATATTATTGATGACCTAAATGTCATTTTCTGTTTTTATTACTTTTCATTGTATTTAACTTGTAATTCAAACCTCTTTCTAATTAATTTGGTTTGGCTCGGTTGGAAATAGAAAAAGCTAACTATCTAATAGGTGACACATGTCGCAGAGAAACCTTACAACATCCCCATTTCCCCCAGATCAATCAACCATGAAACAACTTGCCAAACTTGTGTTTTCCTAGCAAATTTTTAAGAAATACAATAAAATTAAATTTGTCTAGTCCAAAGAAACGGAGAGAAACATAAAGGCACAAGAATGACCCCCGAAAGCCCAGCATTATCTAGCTGTGATCTCTCTCCTAGTTGTTAAAATATCCTGAAGCACTCGATCATGTTGCCTTTTAATTTTAGAGCCATGTGTTCGATTAGCAGAGTGCACATGTTCCTGATTTGAACTTCTGGTTCACCGGCTGTTAACCAGAACTCTCGGCTGGCTCGGACAAGGTCTCGAGCAGGTCAAAGGCCTAGAGCCTACATCTTGGTTAGATCTTACCGGCATGGAAGCCAGAAGCCTGGGTCAGGGCAACCATGCCTAGGACAGCCCCTGATTAAATTAGGCCTCCATTTATCAACTACACAGAGAGTACACTTAACCTTTCAACTCGAGAGTTTCCATGTATCTTTATTTCCAAACAAGAAGGTGTGTTTTCCCGCCAGAGTCTTAGTCCAGCAGCAATGAAGTGTAACATGCACTTTTTCCTAATTTCATCTACCCCCAGATTGAAAGAACAATAATAGCATATAAGACGTACCCTGGGAAGTACCCGATCTGTTTTTCAAGTTTGTAAGTAGGATATTCTGACATTTATGGAAAGCTACAATTGTCTACCCTCTCATTTTTTATAGGAGTTTAATATTTTTCTTTGGCTTCCTTATTTTCTCATTTCAGTAGATGAACGCTGTTTTGTCAATTAATAGATGGATCCACATCCTGAAAATCCATATGTGGCAAGAGCAAGAAACTACTTTCAGAAATTGATTTCTTTTAACTCCCCTAAGTATTTAGCTTCAATATTACTTTGAACCATTTCATTTTTTCAAAATGCATTGCTCCGTTCGCTATGAAATTCCCATTAAACTTCTAATGAGACAGATTAAATAATAGTTTTAGAATAGGTTTGGGTTCCCCCACCACCGACTGCCCAGTTCTGTCGACTCACTTTCTCCTGAGGAGTCTCTGACCCCTCTGGCTGCTAGGACAGATCTGATGTCTGCCAGGGACCTCCATCATGCCCTTGTCTGTTGACACCACAGCACAGCAGTGGGGAGGAGGGCACTAAGGCATGAGGGATGGTGTGGAGGCCCTAGAAGGGACTCTGACTCCTTGTTCATTCATTGATTCTCTAGGTCCTCGTTCAGTGTGTCCTTTACTCCAAGCACAGGGAGTTGGGTGAAGTAGTGGGTGAAGAGTCCCCCTCGGAACTTTCTAAATTCTTCAGCATCAGTGTCCTTGTCCTATGTCAGAACAAGGTTATCTATAACTACATGGTGTAGCCTTCAAGATAAAATTATTCTTAGTGTTAAAAGAATTGGTTTTCCTGTCATTACATTGTTTCTGCAGAATGCTTGTTGGGTTAAGTACACTCCTACAAATCCCAGCCCAGAATGCAGGTTCAAAGTGGGGAAAGGCAGCAAAGAGCCTCTAGGAGGAATAGTCTTTCCTCAAATAAAAGAAAGGTAAAATGAACTCTTTTTAATTACTTGAAAGTGGTTGACAATCACCCCAACATAGTATAGCTCTTCTTTCCCTCGTTAGTATGAAATCTAAATCTTAAGCCATTTTGGACCTTTTCTAAAACATGAGGTGGTTTTGCCAATTCACTTTCATTTGGAAATAAGTTTTAAATTTCCTATTACATTTATAAACTTACAATTTCAAAACTGCTTCATGCTTTGCTCTTACCTTTTTATCTCCATTTTGATGCCAAACTTCTGATCTTGAGGTTCTATCATTTTAAAGGTTATTCTGAATTTGATATTTACCAGGAAAAAAAAAAAATCACAGATCATCTTTATTGTTAGGCTCATTTTTTGGTGTTTAATTTACTGAGTATTTGATAGGTGAGTCAGTAAAATGTACTGAACCCTAAGTGTGAACACAGTACAAATATCATAACTGTGGCTAAAACTAGTGATGGGAGAAAATGTACTTGAATTCTGTAATTTTCTGTTTCTAAATTCCCTGTACTTTCACAACCAGTGAAGCATACTTATTCACTTCTCACAGCCCTTCTTGAGCTACTGTTTCTTTTGTTTTTAATTTAATTTAGTTAGAGCTATTTGAAAATACTAGTTCATTCCCTCTTTCCACCCCGGGGTTTTTTTTCCCCCAGAAACCTAATACTCGATATTCTGTATTTAAGGACTGCCAGTTTGTAACTACCAAGACTATCCATTAGTTCAGACACCTAAGCAACATTCAGAAAACATTTATTGAGCATCGAACAGTAGGTGTAAATCTTAAGATTTTTTTTTTAAAGTGACGGAAAGAGGATGGATGGATGATCCTCCTGATTGTACTAGGGAGGCCTCTTGACGACTTCTTTCCAGGCCAAAATGGCCTGATTTTTAGAGCGTTTCAGCCCCTTGTGGAGAGAATGCCAGGGACCATAACCCTGAATACCACCGGCCTAGCTGGACGGAGTGGAAGACCCCTCCCTCTCTTCCACGTGCTTGTTCTGCAGGGGTTGGTTTCTTCACAGTCCACTTTCCCTAGCCTCGTCCCCAGTCCTGTTAGGAAGCTGAAGCCACTGACCCGCAGTTTTCTTAGACTGGGGGGCATAGGAATTAGAGTCCCCTGGGGCCAGCTCAGGAGCAGCTTGAAGAAGTAGAGAAGTAGAGGCTCAGTGTCTCCATGTTTCATTGAGTCTGAAACTGCTTTTTGTGCTTGTTTCCCTTTTCCTTGCCCAGCTTACCCACTCTTCCTTCTGTTTTGCCTTTAAAATATTTTAATGAGCCTCCTTTCCACCTTCATAGCCTCTGCAGTCGTTTTCTTCCTCTTCTTGCGCTTATCCCAGAGCAAGTGTCTATGAGACTTGATTGTGGAATGTTTCTGAGAATTAATCAATAACACCTTGAGGTCTTCCAGCTTAATTTGTATGTATTTATCTTGGAATATAGTACACCTCTTTCTAGCATGCAATCTTGTAGTTGTTTGGATGTTGGCAGGTTTTCGGGGTGGGAGGGGAAGAAGTTATATTTTTAGCTATAGTGATTCACTTCTTAAGTGGTGTACAGTGTAGTCTGTCCTCCAGTTGATTTACTGCATATGGAATCAACTCTAAGTACACTCTACAATTTCAGTGGTTTACAAAACCAATAAAAATATAAAATGCCGAAATAAATATTTAAGATTCCTTTTCTGCATTGCACTAAGGATACGATGAAAATAAATTTTAAAAGAAAGAATTTGCACTTGAGGAATTCAGGTAAAGTCATGAAGCTATAATTAAAAACAGTTGTAGGGGCCAAGTAAAATTTGGAGGAGATAATTAAATTTTACTATTCTTCTTATTTTTATCTTCTATTCAATTTAAACAAAGCCAATCTTGATGGACTATAAAATACACCATATGTTATCATTTCAAAATAAAGTTCTGTGTTTGGCGTGTTTGCCGTGTGGCTGTATGCCACCCCTCCCTGCATCCGAATCCTCCTCGACACGGCTACCAATACACTCAAGTCCCATGTGATGACCCTCCACGCTCTCTGATTTTTAGATGCAACCCCGACCTGGCTCCTCCCCGACAGACATGCACGAGCTGGGACCATCGTTGTCTTCTCTTATAACAAGCCAGACCCCTTCATTAGAGGCCATCTCACAACCCACTCTACTGAAGTTCATGGTTCCTTCAGTGTTAAAATATCACTCCCTATAGAAAGCCTTTCCCAGAGACTGGCCCAAAGCAGGGACTCCGTGGTTCCCGAACTTGGCTACATATCAGAATTAATGGAGATACTTGTTTAAAATACAGATCCCTGGGACACCTGCATGGCTTAGTCAGCTGAACACCAACTCTTGGTTTCAGCTCAGGGCATGATCTCGTGGGCAGTGAACTAGAGCCTTGCATCACGCTCCACACTCAGAGGGGAGTCTGCTTGAGATTAGCTCCCTTTGCCCCTCCCCCTGTTTGTGTAAACTTGCATGTGTGCACTCTAAAATCTTTAAAAATATACAGATTCCCCCCAGAAAAGTTGTTTTAAAAAAAAAAAAAACAGACCCCGGAAACCTCCTATACACCTACTAAATTGCAGTCTGGATCTAAGATCTAGAAAAATGGGTTTTACCTGCCCCCCCCCCAGTCACTTCTGATACAACTATCTCGTATTCTCCATTGTCGTTCTGGGAACCACTGGCATTATGGAAAGAGCTAGTAATTCGGGAGTTTGTTGGACCCAAGTCCAAATCTTAGCATCTGTTCTTATCTAGCTACCCACCTTATTAGACCTTGGGCCTCTGGTCTAGCACTGCAAAATTCCAGTCTCTTTACCAAAGTACTTGAGGGGGGAAGGATGCTACATAAGAAATCACCAAAGTAAGCTGGTATATCACATAGTTGGACTATCATAATCTGAAGGTGGTCCAGTGAGACAGACTGCTTTCCTGAGCGGCATATGGTAGCTGGTCTCATTTATGTTTTGGTCCTGCTGTACTGGATATCAGCAGCATTCCTTACTCCCCTCTCTCGAAGTGTAAACAAGTTTTGTCTTTGATCCAGGACTCTCACAGTCATTTGTGCTTCAAATGATTCCAAATGGAGAGTGAGTCTCCATTTCCTATACATTAAAGCACTTCATCACATAGTGAGTTAGGACAGAGGGCTCCATGTGCCAATTTGAGACCTGAGATTTCAGTGTCAATTAAAGATTTTTCTCATTCAGAAGAGACTCCTGTAGTCTTAGAAGGGACTTTGGAAACCATCTCCTATAGCCCCCTTACATCTGAGCTCATGCCAACAAATGCTTGGATCAGAAAAATCCTACTAGCCCCCCAAGAGGAGTTGGGAAACACAGTTGAAGAGTGACCTATGTAATCCAAAACTCTTAAGACATGTTTAATTGTTTTAAACTGTTGGTTTAGCCAATGGCTAAATTGGCTACAATCATCTATGGTATAATTAATTACTGTACTTAGAATCCTATAAAATGGGATTAAACAGGTGGATTCCTTTACAAGTTCCCACATCTAGACACACTTCCACCCCTAACTTCCCTCTGTAGCTTTTGAAAAGGAATCCTCCTCCTTGGCATCTCGGGGGCCTCAGTTGATGAAGCGTCCACTGTTTCGGCTCAGATCATGATCTCAGGATTGTGTGACTGAGCTCTGCATGGGGCTTCACGCTCAGCATGGAGTCTGCTCGAGATTCTCTCTCCCCCGGCTCTCCTCTCTCTACTCCTCTCCCTGCTCCCATATGCACACTCTGAACTAAATAAAATTTTTGAGATTTTCCCCACCCCCTATAAGTTGGTTTATGAGCCGTGAACAACCTTGAAGATTTAGAGGTATAATTAACTCCATTTGCCAAAGCAAGAAGCAAAATGTGTTTGTTGCTCATTAAGTACTTGTTATGATCTGGATTCTGGAACAGTGATTTTATATAGATGAATTCTGTGTATAACCTCGTATTTATTTTTATAATCATCCTGAGAGTAGATGCTCTTTGACTCAGAAGAGAACTGAGGCCTGCTCAGGCTCCAAACCAGTAGGTGTCTGAGCTAGGAATCCAGTGTAGGTCAGTTAATGGCATTAGACTAGGATTTAGGATGAGGTTTCTAAAAGTTTGAATTAAATATCAAAACTATGAACTTTGGACTTCTGTAAAATGTCACATAGTTTCAGAAAATTCAAAGAGTCCCTGAAACCCATGTTAATAGTATAAATCTCTAGGTCTTGCTTGATAGTAAAGATTGCTCAATAATTACAAGCCAAACAATTTTTTCATGTACTTCACATCTTCACATCTAAAATGGGAGTAGGAAGGAATAGTCTAGTAAATGGTACCTGTATTCTGTTGGGTTTAAGTGTATGTTACAACTGAGTGTTCAGGTTCTTTTTGAGTACGCAGAACCACCACCACCACCCCCCCCGACATATACATACACATACACTTTTTTTAAAGACTGTTTTGTTTGTTGTTTGGAAGGTGTACTCTAGCACTCATTTTTGCTTAGAGGAATAAGAATAGTAGGGTTGCCTGGATGGCTGAATCAGTTAAGCATTTGCCTTCAGCCCAGGTCATGATCTCAAGGTCCTGGGGTCAAGCCCCATGTTGGGCCCTCTGCTCAGTGGGGAGTCTGCTTCTCCTTCTTTGTTCACCCATACGCTCTCTCTAGTAAATCATCTTTAAAAAAAAAAAAGTAGTAATAGAATTAAGAAATACTAGGCCCAAGAGGGACTTTATAGATTGTCTAGTATAGCCTTCTTTACAGATGAGAAAAAAGGACCTCTAAAGTCTGAGACTTCTCCAGTGTCACACAACCATTTAGAGTTGGGGTCGGGCCTTGGGTCCAGGACTTCAGATACTTATTCAGCACTTTTTCTAATATACTAATAGTTTAAGGAAACAGTCTAAAGAAACAATAGGTAGGTCCCTGGTTTACATTTTGAGTCCATGGCTCTTCAGACAACTGGAACATGTTCTTGCTTGGTTGAAAATGCAATAATAGAGATTTAGCACAGGTCCTCATTTCAGCCCTATGAAAATGCCAAAAGCAGCTAGAATACATAACCAAGAATTGTGATGCCACAATGAGATTGGGAACACTGACATGTCAGACAGAACTGTAGTCTGGACTGTCAGAAGCTTGGCAGTCTTTACTCAGAGGGGTAATTCCTTTGTCTTCATCCATGAATGTTTATCATCACCAAACTGTATGCTGGGCCCCGTGCTTGGGCCCAGGAACACAGGGACACATAAGCTCTAGTCCCTGTCTTCACAGCAATCTCGAGTGGGTGTTGGAGGAGTCAGCAGACAAATCCAGGCTGTGGGCCTGCCGCATCTTACATAGTGGGAGGGTGAGGGAGGGGGAGCCCACTGACCACCATCCGAGGTTCCAGAGGGTGTCCTGGAGACATTCCTCCTCAGAAACATGGCTTCTTGGTGTGCCTGGGTGGCTCAGTGGGTTAAGCCTCTGCCTTTAGCTCAGGTCATGATCTCAGGGTCCTGGAATCAAGCCCCGCATCGGGCTCTCTGCTTTGGTGAGGAGCCTGCTTCCCGCCCCCCCCCCCTTTTTGCCTGCCTCTCTGCCTACTTGTGATGTCTGTCAAGTAAATAAAATCTTTAAAAAAAAAAAAAAAAAAGAAAGAAAGAAAGAAACACGGCTTCTTATTCCTTCAGAAGACTTTCTCCTCAGAGGAAACTAGGTTCCAAGTTTGTGTCAACAGAGGATTGGCCAGTGTATGTGGTTTTCCTTCCATAGGGATTCCTCTTCCAGAAGTAATTATGGATCCCAACCAGACCAATGAAGAAACAGGAGCTTGTTTTCTTTTATGAGGCAAATAAGTACCACCCCTGGCTTTTCAAGAGTGTCTCCAGTTATTTTAACAGACAGTGAAAGGTTCTCCGAATATAATTCTCATCACTGTCTATAGACCAAATACATAGAATGATAAATACCACTGAGAAAAGTCAGTGGTATGACAAAAACAAACCGCATGGAGATTTGACTGTGCACACAAGGAGGTGGGTGGATGGGTGGGGTTATTCCGTTATGTCAACAAAACTGATGACGAAGCCGCCATTTACTTTTTACAAGAGAAATGGATGAAAACTGCATTTTAATACCACTCATTCACTTCTAGCCAATCATCACTCTGTTAATAATTCAGCATATTTGTTGTTGCTTCAGAATGATTCTGTCCTAAGCTGTGAAATGGTAATGACATTTTGAGGGTTTTGAGTTTTATGATACTTTTAAGTTGCAAACAACTTGTAAGCGGGAAGGATAAGAGAGCACGAGAGCAAGCACGTTCGTGCGTGTTGATCTGAACTAATACACACAGGAGGGTTCCATCAGGGATTTCTCCATGCATTATAATGCAAATTGCAGTTTTAAACCAGCCAAACTATTGATGGCTTTATTGAATGGAATAATTTATTACAGAAATATTTTAGTCAGATGACATTTCATCATCAAATAACAGTAAACACAATAGCCATTTCCCATAAGACCGTTCTCTTGAGCCAAGAGCTTAAAAAAGAAAATAAAACTTGCCTTGTTCCAAACACAGCATTGTACTAAACAGTTGTTTATTACACTGTAGGAGAAACGCGTCCCGCCAGCCAGGCATGGTGGACCAAGAAAAACGTGCCATTGTGTCAGGTCATCCCAAGAAATAGCCGTTTTTCCCCCTCCTTTCCTAATGATGTTTGACAAGTGGAGATGAATTTTTAAAATCCACATCTCTTTTATGCCATTCTTTGGGATAATACTATAAAATCTCTCCTCGGGTACTTGGAGTATTACAACATCAGTGACCTGTCCGCAGCTGCATACGGTTCTTCTTTAAGACCGTGTAAAGCTATGGTTTAATTCTAATTTTCTAAAATAGATTGAAGTATGGGGAAAGCCACAATTAGGTGCACTTTTCTAGCTAGAAATCAGACCACAAATTGGACCTCATACTTACAAAGATGAAGGCGGTCCGGCCGCACACCAGCAGTTGAGCAAATTAATTGGAGCATGCAGATTTGTGTAAAAACATATGTTTCGATTGGGGAAGACTTTTTTTTTTTTTTTAATGCTGTTTAAAAGTTTTTGCAAGTTCCTGTGAATAATGTATACATTATTCCTCTCTCCCCTCTCCCCGCCAGAAGTCTTAAGATGGAGCGCCTACGTGCCAGCGGTCTGTAACTTGGGCATTTTTGTCAAAATGGGAATGCCTCCTTCATACCTTTTCTCTGTTAGTTGGTGGCCGCCCTTTTCACTTAGTAAACCTCATAACATTTATTATTTTTAAATTGTTATGTGATTTTTTAAAATGTCGCCTTGTTTCAACAAGGCACAGACTTAGGAGCCAGAGCTGGAGCCTCTGAGCCTTGATTCATGTGAACATATAGTGAACATTTGGGAAATATAAGTTGGAATTTGCTGGAAAATGTGGATTAAAAATAACTCTCACATAAAGATTTGAGATAAAGTATGCAAAAATGCCTGGCAGTGTGCCTGGCACTTAACTGGGAGTTTGGGAGGTGGGGGGTGCGGGTGTCTCACTGTAGGGTTGAGGGTGGAGGTAGAGCTGAGGGAGCCCCATGGAGGAGGATCGGTGACGGCTGCGTGTGGTGGTGGTGAGCTTGGACATCTCGGCGGTTGTGTCAGTTATTTCAAGGGGGGGGGAAATCAGTCTAGAAAGCAGTACTTGCTTAAGGCAGTTGTGAAGAGCTTCACATTTAAATTTCTTGCCATATTCCTAGAATGCAACTTGGACAGTATACAAGTAAAAAAAAGAAATATCAAATATCACTGGTCTTTGTGCCCTTGTTTGCTTAAGAATATGTCTGCTCAAAATTTTTCTGTTACCCTTAGTATATTTGCTTTGCAGCAGTGAAGAAGCTCTCGTTCTGTGGCTAAAATCTCCACTCTTAAAGATTTGTTGGAATTTCGTTAGACCTCGTCTTAAATAATGCTGGGATGTTGAGTGCCCCCATCTCCTCCCCCCTCCCTTTCCCTTTAGTTCTGTGTGATAAGCTAAATCCCCCCCTTCTCAACTTCTTCATGTGCTTCACACCTCTCCTCCCCTCTATTTTTTTTTTCTTCAGGCCCATAAGCATAATTGTTGTACCATGGAGACTCGTGTAGAGAGGCTGGAGGTCCTATAGACTTCATTTTCGAAACCAGTTCTATGCTGATTTCAAAGCACTGCATGTGCGACTTTTTCCAACCAGAATGAAGCCATCAAGTACCGTTAAATAGTACTCTGTTTGAGCCTTGAGAAGATGCGTTATCTTCCTGAATGATCTCAGGAAGTTGATTCCAAATGTCAGGCTTACTTGGCTTTCACGCGGTTTCACCAAAAGGGGCCCCTCTGACTCTTACTTTTGTGTATTTCTAAGAATGGTGTGAATGACTTAACATTCATATGAAGGAAGTTCCAAGCTGTTGAACCAGCCTAGGGAAAATATCCGCATGTCAATCACAGAAGACCTAAGGCTGTTCTCCTGTACTTGGTTTCCCATCATCGTAAAATTATGAATGTTGTAATTTGCCAAAAGAGGCCCTGAGCAGTGATGACCACTAATTTCAGTCCTCTTTCTGATGTTCTTCTGGACCCTGCTGTTAACCAAAGAGGAGCTTGGGTAGGCCGCACACCCGGACCCAGTAGGCTTTGGTGATTTGTCTGAAACCAGATGATCACTGACCCTCTAGCAGTGTGGGACTCTGTAATCCAGCAAGTTCAGTAGCCATGTATTGGGGTGGGAGGGACCTTAGGACATCCATAAGGCAAGTGGACACAAAGGCCTATAAAGATACAAGTGAGACTGATACATTCACGTGTATCATTCGGCCCAAAGAAGGCCACTGACCACCACCTGAGCCAGTGATCAGACCTGGAATTGTCCTACACTCAGCACCTTGAAATCGGACTCCTTAGTGCCTGGCTCCTGGAGGAAAGGAACCAGTTCCCATTACCTTGCATAGACAACTAAATTGGAAGTTGAGCATCTCTAGGGAGCTCAAATATTTGTCACAGAAGAAATTGGTGATTATGCCATAATTCTTGACCCTAAGATTTATTGTAACGGAGAAACTGCTTGCCCAAAGTTTAATTTAACCTTCTATTTGTTAGGACCTGTTTGACCCCCTTTATAAATAACTAAACACATGGTTTCATGTACATCTGTGAAATTCCTTTCAGAATATTGGCTAATACTTTAGTAATTCTACCTAAAACTTCATCAAATTGAGATCAACAACACTAAACATGGAGACTTATAACCCATGTCGATATAATACAGAGCTCATTAATCCTGACATGCCCTAGGTTCCAGAGTTAGATGCTGACAGTGTTCTGAAAGCAAGAGAAAATTAAAGTGCAACAGATGAGTATTTCTGAGCTAGCATGCAGGTCCTTAATATTAAGTCGATTTCACATTTAATAAAAGTTCATGGCAACAAAGCTGAAAAATATGTATTTTTAAAGTAGCCTTGTATTCCTTTAGATAAGTTAGGTTTTCATTCCTATCAATTTCCAGTCTTGTTGCCATAATGAATGATGGGTACAGATTCGCTTATATTCTTCATCTCTTCCCGACTCTGCTTAATAGGAACACTATCTTTTTTAAATCTAAAAAAACCTGTGATTCTGCGGGCGCCTGGCTGGCACTCTTTTTCTCTATCTCAAATTTAAAAAGTCTTAGAGAAATTTTTTTTTTAAATATGTAATTCTGAAACTGCCAAATCTGTAGATTCCAAATCCGTAGTCATTTGTCCACTGTGTGTGTCATGTACTCCCCTTGCAGTGGGCCTGCCATCTCATTGTAACACCCTGTGGTTTTTAATTCTATCAACATAATTTTTTGTCCACTGTCCTTCTGATCAGGCACATGGACACAACTCCCAGAAGATCAATTGTTCTATGCTACTGGAGATCCTACTAGACCCCAGCATATAGGTCAACAATATATCAAATCCCTACCTCCAACCTGCTCTCCTTCTCTGTCTGCCATCGCTCCCTCTAGCTCTGTGCTTTTCTTTGCCGCCAGGCATCTTCAAAGAGTCCCATGTACTTGGGTCTCTGCTCCACCCAGCTCTCTACCTCTACATGTGGACTGCTGCTGCATCCCTACCTGTCACACCTGGCAGAGGCAGGCACCCTGGTCCTTCTCTTGTCTGAACACTCTGTCTCGATGCTGAGATCCCCCCTCTTGCCTACTTCTCCTTACCCAGTTGATGCCTCTGTGACTGTGCCGTCTTCTTCACTGGTTCCCCTTTCTCCACCAGCCCAGGGCATTCTCCATCCTCCGACCCCTTCCCTCGTTATTGCCCTAAGCAAATCTGGCTGTCATGGCTGTCTTCAGTGTAATTTCCAAATTTGTATCTTCAGTTCAGATATGTTTCTTGAGTTCAATTCATTTTATTTGCCTTACTGATTTTCAAGCAGACTCTTGGGGGGACAGGGGAAGCTCTTAAATGCTCGACACAGATGCCTTTATTCTTACCCTCCCCCTTGTCCTCACCTTTCCATCCTTTTCCATCTTCCATGCTCCTCCTCACCTTTTAGAGCCACCTAGAAATACCACCTCCAGTGAAATCCCCCCCACTACCACACCACCACCCCCCAATAACATCCCCAAACTGTGGTCCCTTTTCAGAAATGACAGTGTAATACTCCACAGCCATGGTTTCAGACTCCAAACTCACATTGTCAGTTGCATTAATGGGGTTGCTATACTGTTAAGACTGACACAGAACTAGGGACCACATCTATGTCGTCCCAAGGCAGGGATTTTTACCATCTAACCTTCTTATCCCTTCACCTCTCTATATACAAGTGATGACAGATTCTAATTTAAAAAGTTGTTCAGCCCTTGACTGTTGGAATTTCCCATTTCCTATTGTTCCCAGAGCTGCATTAAGATTACAATGAATATACGTTAACTCCCAAAATCTATAGGTTAAACAATATTAGGTAAGTTGCTATGTTCTTAGCTTAGCCTTGCTGTGGTAATCTACATCTTTAAACCTTTTACTAATTCTGAAACAAATAGATTTTAATGGTACTATAAGTAAAATCAATTCTGTCACTTAAGGATTGATATGTTTGTTTGAAAAATATTAAATGTCCTTTTAATTTCATTTCCAGTGTGTAGCTGTAGGAATCCTAGAAGACTAACATCAGATTCTATGACATTTCCTATTTCTCTACATAAGTTAGGTTGATTGTATTTATACTTTCTGATAGGAATTCTACAACTTAGAGTTATTAAATTGGACTAAGGCTAATATGCTTTTACTTACCTGAAAAGGTAAAATGTTGCCCCGTATTTAAAGAGAAACAATAATTATATTTTTTAAAGCTGAATAGTTTGAACTCAGATGTGATTTTTAAAAATTTTTTTAAACTCTAATTAGTCCAACCTGACACATACAAATTAATGTTACTTTTGGATGTTTGGGGATGCCTGATAAAAATCCCATTGTACAGAATTTAAAGGTTTGTGGACACAAAATGAGAACTACCCTCTCAGGGGTTATGGCATCAAAAGGTAAAATATCTCCATTAGTTTCACAACAAAATTATAACCTGAATTTATTTTAATAACGTTTAGCAATTAAATCAAATTCGTAACATTTAAACACACTAATAATACTGAATCTTTTTATCTCTTTATAAGAGATAAGTCACCAGTGTAATCGGGAGTGTACGGTAAAATGGTACAGCAGAACTTTCTAAGCTCCCTCTGCCCTCCCTGGATAAGAAGTCAAACCTCAATCCTAACTCTAGCATCTTGCCCCTAAGTCTCTGGAACTCGCTTAGCTTTCCTAAATACCTCAGCCTCTTAAGTAATCCATATAAAATGTATGGCTGGTGCTATTTTCTCATGAGGGGGTTGGGGAACAAAAAGTACGTTTACAATTTGGTCATTGAATCCGGATCTCTCCTTTCAGCCTTACCCAGATTAGCAAAGTAAAACACTGCCTTTTCCCTTGTTTCCCAAAATTTAAAGAAGAGACTGCAAAAGTCCCAAATCTTTTGTACTGCCTGTCCCTAGTACCTCAATTCCCTGGATAATTACTATCATTTCACTCTGGGTAATTTATATATAGTTGCCTGAAGAAACTTAACCCATCTCTTCCTTACACACACACACACACACACACACACACACACGGTGAAGGGTTCCAAAATTGTAAACTGTTTTCTTAAGCTAATTCTATTCAATCCTTTAAAATAAAGCTATCGAAGCATTTTAAATAAAACTTCATCAAATTATACTAAGCACTTTGAAAAAGGAGATGAGCGTTGAGGAAACATATACCCTAAATCTTCTGTGACTTTTGTTTTTCATGGATTTGTTTTTAAATCTGTAAATAGTCCAACAAACAAAATGAAGACACAAAATGAGAACTTTTGCTGTTACACTGTTGCACACATTTTTATATTTGCTGAATGAACGGCATTCATCCTGAGTTTCAGTAAGAGAGCAACCCTTTGTTAAGCATCTCTGAGTCTAAATATCAGTCTAAAAGGCTTCTTCTTAAAATTATGCCCCACACATGATATCCTTCTTCTCCATGGAAATTACTATTTCCATCTTCTTAAATGTCTGATCCTGTGCTAGAGAGCTTAAGAGCATCTGACTATCTGAAGGCATTATAGTGAGTCTTCAAAATATGGCACAGGGACGCAGCCCTACCAAAGAGAGATCCAGTCCAGATTACCCAGTGCATAATCTTGGCGGAGATAAAAGAATTCTTTCAAATATGACTATAGTCTGTTTCTGCCAAACCTGCGCTTGGTCCATAAACAAGCCTAAACGGCATTATAAATGTGTCTGTAGCTCAGGGTGATTGATCTGTGTTGGATAGGTCATGAAAATAGACAGAAGGCACAAGGGTTCCTTCCCTGTGGAAATCGTGCTGGTAAATTGCCATATGTGTCCCCGTTAGGAGCCTAACTGAACTGATTGTGGACAACTTTACAGACTGGACTTTGGGTCTCTTGAGATCGTCAGTGTCTATGAAATCTAAAATAGCACCTTGATCTTGAGTCTCAAGCACAGACTTTGGCAGGGGATCAGGGCTGTTACCAAGGAGCTCTCTCAGTGCTAAATTCTAAGTACGCCTTACCCAAGGTTGTTGTCGTTCAGCAATCTGGCTAGAAGTGGATGTGTGTTAACCTGAGAGGGAAGGTAGGAATGCCGTTGTTCTAATCTTATATGCCACAGAGGTTGAGATGATAAATTTAAACTTAAAAGGTAAAAGTCCCAAGCACATTTTCTTGTAAAACTATTGCAGCAAACTCTGTGAGAGAAGACCTGTAAGTGTGAAAAGCAGTGACTTGAACTTCCCTCTGAACATGCCAGTTGTAAACCAGTGGTTCTCCTGGTGGGGGAGCTTGGGGAAGCTCTCGAAATAAACAAAGGCAAATGATTAAGTAAAGCGAGTAATAGCACTCTTCCAAAACCATTCAGCCCATACTGTGTATGCCATTAGGTTCAAGATCTAGACCAGACCTAAGGGAAATAGCTGTGCAGAGATACTCCGCATAACTCTTCTGCCTGCCATTCATTTATTCAACAAACATTTATTCAATGTCCACTACGTGCCATACACTGCTAAATGCCAGGTAACGCTAAAGCAGACAAGATACTGCTTTCATGCAACATTGTGCCTCTGGAAGTGAAACATGACATATAAATACGTAACTGTAACATCTCTTAAATTTAGTGTTTGGCCATGAGAGACCTGTTCACTTGGCCATTTTGCTTTCTGGATCCCATAGAATCATAAGCCCCATAAATCAAAGTAAATTGTACAAATCCAAATGTTTTACAGTGTTTATAGCCTGTATTTGTAGTTCTAAATATCTCATTTAAAAAAAGAAATAGCAAGCCTACGGGTGCCTGGGGAGTCTCAGTCAGTTAAGCCTCCAACCCTTGATCTCAGCTCAGGTCTTGATCTCAGGGTCACGAGTTCAAACCCAGTACTGTGTTCCACACTGGGCATGGACCCTACATTAAAACATTAAAATAATAGCAAGCCTAGTTACTATTTATATAAGGCATTGAACCTAATACTAGGAATTTGTTATTTAGTATCCAGTATTGAATGAGAGTTTGCCACAATTAGTTGGTCATTTTTTTTTCTTTCTCCTTCCCCAAATGTTTCTTTAAATAGTGATAAGAATCTATTTTTGCAGTAGCCCTCTTTTATAATGAAGGGTAGGGCTTTCTCTGTCACTGGCATTAAATTTTACTAGTCTGGCCAGGACTTCTTAGCTACAACAACTGCCCAGAAAAGTAAGGTCTTTTGCAAGTGTGGGGCACTCAGAGATTACTTCAAATATTGTCTTGCATTGGCCTTAGCGCGGCCTGTTAGTTCAAGCCCTAAAAATAAACACCTATTAATCAGCTAATGGCAACATGGGTGGACCAGCTCTCTGACTGCAGGGACCTCCGTCTAACCTCCTTCAATAGCTTATGTCACCCAGGATGAGGCAGTTTGCAGCCAGGAATGCCTCTCAAAGAAGACCGTCACAAGCTTAACTAAATGTTTAAAATAACCTCCGTAACTCCTCTCCCCACTGACAGATTGCTTTCAGCTCGATGGAATCCGACCACAGGCCTGGCCCCAGTGGCGTTCGTGGGGCCAACTTGGAGCCCACAGAATCTGCAAAGTAAAGCTACGGGTTTGGAGTAGCTCTGCCTTGTCTTGCTTTTAATCAAAAAACAACCAGAAGGGAACTCACTCCTGGAAGTCCTTATCTCCATAAAATTTCACCAATGACTCCTATTAAGTAGAATAAGGTTGCTGCGTAAGTCACTAAGGAAACTGAGCTGCTGGCCTCATGCAGGCAGAATTCTCAAAGAATACAAAGTGGAGGAACCCCGCGGAGCAAGGCTGTGACTGTTTACATACTACAGACTTGGTCCCAAGGACTCCAGCAAGTTGAGCCCTCGGGATAGTTTTGCGGTATTTTTTGAATGGCAGCCTTTTCTCTGTGTGGACTGGAAATGTGGGAGGAAGGGGAAAGATTTGTTTTAATGTATACTTTTCTTTAATGTGTTTACCCCCCGAATAAGTGAGCTATAGTAGATACCCTGGCCCCGCAAAAGTAAATATTTAGCTCAGAAATTCCACACAGAAACATAGCCTTGGGTTTCATGAAAGAGGATCCCCCTGGGGCAAAGGGCTGATGTGTCCGCAGTGTGGTGGGATCCGTGGGAAGAGGTGCTCTCTCCGCTCGCTCGTGCCTACCATCCCCTCAGCCCTCAGAATGCTTCAGTCAGCTGGACAGTGCCCCTCTGGCCCTCAGCAGCCCCACTCCCACCCAAGTTCTCCAGCCCTGTCTTCTGCCAAGCCCACGGTCTTGTTTTTTCCAGACCTCTTCAACGCTGCCTCAGACACCTCCATGCCTTTTTTCATCGCTCTGTCTGCAAATGCCTGTCTCTCTCCTCGAAGCCTCTTCCCTTACTTAGTGAACCTGGATTTTCAAGACTTTCTCCCAAGGTCGCCTCATCTCTGCTCCAGGCCTTCCCTGGCCTTCTTCGGACTACCATCTTCCATCTGCCCTGTTCTCTTACAACCTTGGTCTCCTCATGCTACCTTTTAACCCGCCAGTCTCCCTGACGGCTGAGAGCGCCTGGAAGACAAGGGTGGTGTTCTTGTCCTCGTGGCTCCCCTGGAACCTGGCAGCCTTTTCAGGAAGGCAGCAGGTGATATTGTCTCTGTCATGCAGTGAGGACAAAAGGGAGGTCAGCCTTGCACAGGGCCTGGAACACCAGACAGGATAGATCTGGGTCTGCTGGTGCTCCGAGGTGCTCCTCTGTGGTCTTTAGAACCCGAGTTCACTAAAGTGTGACCTGGCCTTGGGACCCCACCGTGTAGTTTGCCACACTCACATGGTCCTTCACCTGTTTCCAAAAAAAACAAACAAAAAAAACAAAAAACAAAAAAAAAACCCTACCCTTGGGCTAATATTGCTTTCCTACAATTATCCAATAATCAGCTTTTCAATCACAAGAAAACAGAGATTGGCCACTGAGCTTCGTGAAGACCCATTATGTGGTCCCCATCCGCTCTAAGGGCCAGCCGTGGGGTCCCGAAAGTCTCTTTGCCTTACTTTTGTCAGGACAATCTGAGTTCCTGATTGTTTCGTGAGTGAGAAGTTTCTTTTATCATCTCTCCAGAGTCTTTAAGTATTAGATTAAGACGATCAACATGGTTCGTTCATGTTCTCATTTTTTAGATAATAAAACCATTTGTTACAGAGATGAACTATGAGAGTTTTCACAAGGCCCTTGGTCTGACAGGAAATAGTTTAGGATAAGTACAATGGAGCTTCACAACCTTGCCCTGAAATTGGTGTGTGCAGCCCCCCTCTGTCATGCAACCCGGGACCTAAATATGGAAACAGGCACAGTGGTGTCCTGTCATGAAGAACAGGAGCCTATATTTAAATAAAACTTAGATCACTGACATCACTCAGGTTTTCTCTCCTGTCTCTTTTGAAGTAGTTTTTCCTGGTCACATGATGCTGATGGGCCTTTCTTTTTAAAGGCAGGAATGACTGTGAAGTGACCTTTCCTGCCTTAGGGCTCAGAGAAGCATCTAGTTGAATTACAAAGGTGGTTGCTGTTCAACTCTCCCTTACTCACACTCCCTTTCCCTTGGTTCCTCACCTTGACTTTTCCTCCTGGGTTAAGCCTAGGTAAAGGACTTCCGAGCCCTGCCTTGATGAGTACTTGGCTGTCCAGTTTTCTTCTTGTTAGTGGATTTATTCCCAGTCCTCCTGACATAAATCTACACATTCATGGACTGGGGAGGAGGGAGTAAAGGTTGCAGAAGTTTCTTTATCAGATTCTACTCTGGGGTAGAATTTTTGTAATGGGGCAATAATGAATATACACAAGTTGAAGTGTTGTGAAGCTTATTGATTCTCCAATTCACCTTGACTCCAGGATGCAAATGCTGTGAGGCCTGCTTTCTGGATAGACAAGTTAAGACACAGAAGTTAAAAACAGGAGGTATGTGAAGATGACGGTCTTCAGCCTCCATATTTTATAGGAGAGGAAGGACTTATTCCCCATGGAAGAATCCCAGAATAAAGGGTTTGTATTGAAACTAGACACTAACGGGGACTCCCAAGCTCAGGACCACGTAAGGTAGCTGTTCAGAGAGGGAGCATGACAGGGGACAGATCTGGGTTGGTGCCTTGGCCACCTTGGAGCTTTATCTCCTTGTGTGATAAGGAACTTGACCTCTCTGCATTTGTGTTTTGTTTTTCAAAATGGCCCTCTTCGAACTTCCGACCTCATGGGCCCATTGCAGGTATTAAATGGTGTGTAGGAAGTGGCCCACACAGTGTTAGGCAGGAGAAAACACTCAGTATCCGTGTTCTTCCTGGTCACCAGGGTCCCTTGAGCAGAGCTCTGTAATCCGTTTTCTCAACATGAAAATAGAAGCACTCCTATTAGCCGATCATAGCTTTTGTTTTAAATGAGACCACGCCTCTGAAGAGCTGAGGAGTGGTTGGCCCGTAGTGATGGCTCAGTAGCTGCTGTCAGGATTGCAGTTCTGGCAATTCTCAACAGGACTGGCGGTGGTATTATTTCACTCTGGGAAGTAATGGTCTGTCTCTCCTACCACTTCTAAAGATGGGGGCTACTTCTACCATATGGGTCCATCAAGCATTCTTTGAATCTAAGGGACCTGAGTCAGAAATGAGGTTAATGACAGGGCATTAACGTGCACTAGAATGCCTTACTCGAGTTGTATTCAGAAGGGGATCAAACAATAATTACTCATGAAGCCCAGACCTGGGGAATGACTCAAAACCCAAAGAATGACAGATAAGATATCTTCCACCATGCAAACCCTCAACTCGACCCTAACCTACCCAGGAGGGCCCGCCAGCCCTCTCCAGCATTAGGTCTGTTTCCAAGTGATTCCCAACTTCCATCCCTCCCATGGGTCTGCCTGCTCGCAGCTGTCCTGTCCGCCTCACTGCCCTTCTTCTGGAGCTGGCCCAGGGGGCCTTTTCACTCTGAGTTTCTCTACTCACTCAGAAGCTGTCCTGGCTCAGAGCCTCGAGTTAGGGATCCATGAACTAAATCATGCCTTTATACACAAAATCAGGTAGGATCTTTATGGGCTTACATTTAAAATTTTCTAACTATCTAGTTGACCTCCGAGGTTCAATTTAACAATAAAGTAAGGACATTTGGTCTCTGAACTTCCCTGAGCCCCACTTTCTATTTGTTTCATTATTTTACCGTCCCATGCCTCTTTTGTCCAGAGGCCGGGCATAAATAAATGAAAAGCCTTACCCTAATATAGTGCCCTCAGACTCTCCTTTTCTTAAAGGTGCTCTGTTGGAAAGGGCACAGAAAGCTCGTTCTGTAGAGCTTTTGTGTGGCAGAGTAAAGCCGTGAGGGGAGCACAGGCGGGGGCCCTCCTGTTGAACTTGGGAACGACAGGGGCACCACAGGGATGGTATTTGCGGTTGACCGAGTGCAAATCCATGTGTCATACACAAATACAGTTCACTTTAATAGTTGGATATCTTCTCACTCATCTTAAACACCTTGAGGTATTTGGAAAGGGAGGAAGAAGTAAAACAGATGAGCCGGCTGAGATACCGCCCAGGAATGGTAGTACTTCACTGTGATTGACGTTTTTACAACCTTATCTTCTAGATAAAAGCTACAGTAAACAAAAGCCTACCTAAATTGATTGTATTTAAAGGACTGGAGAGCCACCCGTGGGCAGCAATTGGCTCCTGGATGTTTAGTTTTTCTCCTCAGCAGCCAATTCCTGTCCACCTCCCTTCAGGACCACAAATACCAGGGGTGTCCCTTCCATGGAGCAGTACTCACGCATCCCACCAGATTTTAAACCACAGCATCCTCTCTCCCCACTAACAAGCTGGAAAAAACCTAGATCCTAAAGAGCAGAACCTCTGGGACTAGCTCTTCAGAGTACACAAGTGGGCATAATCCTAAGGTTCATCTTCTCTCTAAAAATTTCCTTTTTTTTTTGTCTCCAATTGCATGTTATCACTCCTAGCATCTCCCGGGACAGGAGCTCTACACGGTGTTCATCCATGCATTCTGGTATCTACTCAGCCAGTACTTACTGGCTGACCCCTGTGGGCTCCTGGTACACAAGCTACCCTCGTAGAGTTTACATATTCTGGAAGTGTTTGATACCTGCAAGACCGGATTATCCATATATTTTATTTTTCCCCCCAAGAGCCCTGTTTTGTTTCCTATTACCTGGCCTTTTCTTTTCTTTTTTTTGCTAAGGACCTGGATGGTTCCAACTTCTACCCCCCAGCCTTTACCTGCCTTCATGGGTCTGTAAAAATTGGGAGTTTTGCTTTTGAGGATTGTGTTGGTTAGCTGACAAGCTTTTTCTTATCGTGAAATATTTATTGTGAGAGAAAATTTTAACTACCCATTTAGAGCAAGTTGGGATTTGACATACCTGAAGCATTGTGTCACATTTGGTTAATGATAGATTTATAGGGCAACGTGTATCAGCCTTAATCCTTTAGTTATTTGACTTTGCCAAGGATGAAAATTCCAATAATTTTTTATTTTAAGCAGACTTTTATATATCCAGAACGCATAAATCTCTTTGTGCCTTGAGATAAATGTCTGCCTGAACTCTGGGTTACCCTGTAATCTTTTGAGACCTGAGCCAAGAAAAGAAAGACCCCATTCCCCCTCTACCTAATAAAGACTGTGTGACAAAACCTATTTGGAGTAGGTGATATTTATATAAGAAAACCTTTTCTATTTTATAACACATTTCTAAATTTAGTGTTCAGAAAGTTAGAAATGCAGAGTTCAGAAATAACCTCAAAATTTATTAGAGCAAGTCAGGGGTAGACTTTAACTGGTAAACATCGAAATGGGCCATTTGTGCCAGTCAGCCCAGACTTTACCAGTATGATGATCACTATCCATTATTATGGTTGTCCTATCAATTATAAAATCTCTGGCCTCAAACACTAAATCAGGTGAAATGATGGGTTTGCCTTTGGCATGTATCCCTGGGGAAATAACTGAGAAAACGTAATAATTCACACAACCAATTTTGTAAAGTACCCCCAACTTTTGGAGGAAGGCTGGGGTATAAATTCTAATAGGTATAATTTGCACCCAAGGTCCCCCTGAAGTGTTCTCGTGCTCCTAGTACTTAAATGCTTTCAAAGTAAACATGACCTTGGGTACTTTGTGACTTTTAGGGTTTAGGACTTTGGTATTTCTCTCTTCCCATTTGAGGAGATGCTGTCCATTCCATATGTCCTCATTTGAAACAGAAACCAGGTCTATCAGACTTAAATTTATCCCCTAGTTTCATAACAAGACAGTCTCAATATGCATCTGATCCCACCATTTCTTGACGTGTCTCTGGCCTCTAATCACACTCTTCCTTCACCCCTCAAAAGGTGACTCTATAATGGAGAAAATTAAAAGGGCCATTTTATGGATCAATGCAACTTAGCTGAGCTCTCCTTGTCTAGGAAGACTTTTAGAGTACCATTGTGTCATTGTACTTAATCTTTTTGCTGTGGACCTTTTAATATTTTATGTATTCAATTGATAACTTCTATTTTACACCTAAAATGTAAATAGATTTTGATCCCATGTTATGGAAAGGAGTTGTAAGCTGTTTAAGGAGATGGGGGAGGTTTTTGTGACTTGTGCTCTGTGCAGGATGGGTTTGCAGGCTTGTGTGTAGTTCTGTGGGGTATTTTTGAGTTGAAAATATTTATTAAACACCTTGAAGGAACTATCGTGTCCACTGACATCCTGCATCACAGGCAACTTGCATGAGACACATGTTTGGTGCTTTTTAAACTTTAGAAATACTCACATGCAGAAGAAACATCTTCCAGAATCCTTGTGCCCAATAATAGTGTCATCACAGAAAATGGGGACTAAATTCTGCTTAAAATGGTTATCTTCAGAAGACATTTTGGATAAAGATGATGGGATAATTCCTAACTAGCCCCTTGTTGTGTTTTGGGTCCCTTGTATTTTCTATTTGCAAAGATCTGCATCACACCCATTTTATAGACAAAAAAACTGAGGCAGGGACACAACTGGCCATGACCACATGAGCTTGTCCTGTTCTGCTGTGAAGCCACGTGCAAGCTTGGACAAAGATTCATGTGCGTGCACGTGCACGTGCATGTGCATGTCGATTCTTGGTAGATAAAATACAGCACAGATGACCCAATCCCAGGAATAAGCATTTCTCTAAGGAAACCCATATTAAAGACTGGAGATGAAAGACAAGCAAGCTTCTGCCATTGGTTTCCATCCCACTCATCTCTGTTTTTCTCTTGTGAGAGGAAATTCACGACAGGCCGCAGAGACAGTTAAGTATGGCATCTAAACATATCCAACACAGGACAAAGTGGAGTGGAAATTAAGCACTTTTCCAGGCAATTTAATGTCGACGTGAAAATGCCAAGTTATATAAACATCAAGGAGAATTTCAGGTGGTTGTGGTTGTATATTTATATACATTTTAAGTTTTCTTCAAAATAAGGTATTTTCTGTTTATTTTCTGTGTGGCATAAAGACCTGACGTGAAATGAGTACTTATAGCTTTCCTTTTTTATTTTCAAAATTCTAGTGAGCCGCTGTTACAAAGAGCTAGAGTTTTATTTTTAATAACAGCACTATGAATGGAGGGAGAATATTTGTAACTAGGGTTCTCTCCCTTTAGTCATTTCATTTTTGCAAACCCAGACCTACCAAACAAAATAAATAAAACAAGCAAGTTAATATTTTTATTTCACCTCTAGAAACTGCAGAAAAAGAATATTTGCATTGTATATTAAATTGACCGTAGTGCCAGAACCTTACAATGCTGTATTACCTGGTCACTAATCTATTATTATTGTACACGTATTTACACACACATCTTGCATATAAACATGTGCAAGCATATTTCAGTTGGACTGAGAAGTTATTTACAACTCTGTCTGAGATACATACAACAGTGATTAACGAGTACATAACCAATCTACGACATGCAGATTAAAACGAAATAAACAGTGGGGGAGTTTATTTTAAAACAATTACAAGATGTTTTCTATTTCTCGGCCGTCCTGAACTCTGTGTTAGAGAATGCATCCTTCATGAAAACCACATGCAAGTCTTTTTGATGGTGAAACCATTGACTTCCAACAGCCACATGTCCGCACACATCCTCAGAAGATAGTGCAGAGCCCACACAGCAACTCAAAACGAGAAAGAAAAAACTTAGAATATATATTCTGGGCTGTTCTTCTTCTGGAGAAGGATTTTTTTTTTTTAATTTACCTGTGAATTTAAATAAAAGGTTTGTGTCGGAAACCAAGATTTGAATCAAGACAGTTTTTATTTTTGTTTGAAGACCCTCATGGACAAGAGACTTGACTAAACTCATCAAATCCTTGCATAGTCCTCTTGTTATCCTTCAATTGAAAACTGTTTCTTGTGTCGATCCAGACTTATACTGTGGACCCCTAGTGCATCGACAGTCCTTTTTTATGTAGTCATGGTGATTTAGCTCATTGCAAAGGGAAGTATTAGATCAACCTCATGAGTTTCCCGTATTCTATGTAGTAAAGAGGCAGATTCTGGAATACATGAATCCCACCACCCTTCCCTTTCCTATTACTGAAAGTGGTAACAAACATAGCATGATTTTTTTTTTTTTTTTTTTTTTTTGAGAGATGTGATTTTTCTCTTAGAACTTGGGCTCTGGACAAACATAGCAATCATAAGCTACATCTCTATACTCAAGGTATTTTAGGAGCAAAAATGGGCCTTTGGGGTTCATTGCACAACCCTCCTTGGAAGTCTGAACCTCCTTTTCTGGAAAAACAAATCTCCAGCTGATATGCTCACTTAGATCCATTGCTTTCCTCAGTTTTCCTATAACTTATTCCAGCTGTTTATTTCCATTTACGTGAACAGGCTGAGGCAGTGTTCTGGATTTACTCCTCTTTCCTCGTGTTTAGATTCCACCCCATAACTTCTGAATCCCTTCACAGCAGGGAAACCTCTCTCTCCTCTGAACTTTATGCAGTGATTCAGTAATTCTCATTCCCTCGTTTACTTTACTGATTGTCAAATGCTTTACATAGGCTCCCTCAAATGTAATCATTTTAATTTACCTGAATTAGAAGTCGCTTTTCCATATACTGCCTAAACACTGTGACACTTAAATCGAAACGAGTAGCTAGATAAACTTTTTCGTGTGAAACTATTGACTTCACACTTGAAGAATTATTCCTTGTAGACAGGTGAATCTCCACTCCTATGCTGGGCTTTTGATGAGTCGCCTGCCTTCCGGGCCCCTGCCTGGCTCTCTTTTCCAGGGGCTGTAAATATTTTTCCACAACTGAATGACTGTTAGAAATTGCTGTGTAAATACAAGGCACAGTGAGAGACCGTATAGTGTAGTAGTTGCAAATACAAGCCAGAGAGCCAGATTGCTGGCGTTCAAAGCCTTCCCTTTTTTGCCTCCTGTTTCTTCTCCTCTGTGAAATGGGGACACTCCTAGGTTGCTGGTGAGTATCAAATCTGTATATGGAAAAGGGCTTGCGACACTGCCTGTCATGTCCTAAGTGTGCTGATGTTGTTACCTCTTTAGCGTTGGTTATTGGAATCATATCGTTTTATATGTGTATTTCTTCTAAAGATTTTATTTTTAAGTAATCTCCGCATCCAATCTGGGGCTTGAACTTACAACCATGACATCCAGAGCCACGTGCTCTACCGACTGGGCCAGCCAGGCCCTCCTTGATATGTGTTTTTAGACACAAACACTATAATGTCCGGTCAAGGACACCAACCAGGGAGTTACTGGGGCTAATTTGGCAAAAATGGTTTCTAACAGTGATTAGAAACCTGACTTCCTCCATCTACACCTTTCATTTCAGCACTCTGTGGAGAAGCCTAAAGGAAAAGGCTAACGATAGACACTTAATCTTCTTCCCTTTTCTCCATAAGTAAAAATACCATCCAAGAAATGTCTGCTTTTTAAAAAATAGTATAGAGACGTGGCGAGGAAAGGCAGTGTGTATATATATATATATTTTTTTTAATAGCTAAGCAAGAGTAAGCAAATCCTTCCTGAATTTAGGGGCCCAGATTTTCTATCCATACCTCTGAGTTTCTCAGAACATCCTGCAGTGAAAGACATGATTCATAACTCCAATTCTGTCCAACATCCATATTTTGACATCCTAGGGGACTGCCCGAGGATAGCTAAATTCTTCCGGAAAACTAAGCATTTACTCACGGAAGTCCCATTTGTAGAACATCCTTGGTGGCAGTGGCTCTGTTACAGAATGCCCCGCTCTTTTTAACTTAACAAAACGTAGCCATCTGCTTATCCTGGTCTCTCCTCAGCACCCGAGACTGATGGAGCCTATTTCCCCAACACCAAACAGCCTCAGATGGCCACAGTTGGAGGTTTTTAAATGTTTCTTCCCTCGTCAGAAGTCCCTCACGTTGACTGGCAAGCATTCTGCCCATAACCCGCCCTCTCACACCCTGTCTCCACCTCATCCTGGCAGCCTCAGAAGCCCGATAACCAAGCAGCACCGAAACCACAGCCCTGGAGAAAACATCCAGAATGCTTAATTTTATATACGACTTCTCTCCATCCTTGGGTAACCCCAGTGTCCTAGATATGCAGCAGGCAGAGGTGTTGGCGTACAGTCCAAGTTAGGAGCCGGGGAGCTCCATTAGGGTCAAAGTACAGCGTTGCTTTATAACTGATTAGCCTTGATGAAGAGTGGCTACTTGCGGATAATCTCCTCTGGTAACTCCTGCTGTGGATTCTGGATTCAAAATGTAACTGGAATCAAAAGCCACTAGGCCTTTCCATACTGCATATGCGAAGAATGGTCTTTGATTACTCAAGTCCAGAGTGTGTGTGTTGCTCTAGAGCGAATTAAAATAACACACATTTGTTACCCCACTTTTTCTGTGATTCAGGAGAATGGGCCTAGCCTAACTGGGTTCTCTTCTTTCTTCTCTCTCACGGGCCACATTCAAGACTCTGGTCCCGGGAGTGTGGTCTCATCTGAAGGTTTGAGGAAAGAAACACTTGCAAACTCAGGGGTCATTGGCAGGATTCAGCTCTTGGGTGCTATTGCGCCGAGGGATCCATTCCTGTCTGATTGTGGGCCACAGGCCACCCTTGCTTCCCTGCCGCGCAGGCCTCTCCCAAATGGCCGTTTGCTTCATCAAAGTTCACAGGTCGAGAAGGCAAGAGAAAGTGTCTGGTAGCAAGATAGAAGTTTGACTCTTGTAACCTAATCACAGAAGTGACATCCCATCGCTTTTGCTATATTCCTTGTTAGAAGCAAGTCACTAGATCCAGCCAGCGTTCAGGGGGAGAGTACACGAGGGCCTGAATCCCAAGAGGCAGGGATTGTTGAGGTCATCTGGGAAGACAGCTGACCATAGAATCAGTCTGCATCTCTTAGCTGCAGCTCAGCACTCCAGAACTGCCACTGCTGTGGGCCTTTCTTCATTTCTGTTGTGGCCCAATTTAGTCTGATGCTTCTCTTGTGAACCTCTTTTCCTATATGTAAAGACTGCTGTCTGTAGAGTGAGTTCTATATGGGATCTGATGCCATACCTAGGGGCCTTTC
Organism: Neogale vison; assembly: GCF_020171115.1. Taxonomy (NCBI): domain Eukaryota; kingdom Metazoa; phylum Chordata; class Mammalia; order Carnivora; family Mustelidae; genus Neogale; species Neogale vison. The sequence goes on along the minus strand of NC_058103.1, from coordinate 90,239,053 downwards.
TCTCTAGCTCATTTTTTTTTTACTATAAAGTTGAACCTTGGGGCACCTGGGTGGCCCAGTGGGTTAAAGCCTCTGCCTTCAGCTCGGGTCACAATCTCAGGGTGCTAAGATCTAGCCTCGCATCGGGCTCTCTGCTCAGCAGGGAGCCTGCTTCCTCCTCTTTCCTTCTCTGCCTTCCTCTCTGCCTAATTGTGATCTCTGTCTGTCAAATAAATAAACTCTTTAAAAAAAAAAATGAAGGACATGTAAGGACAGGTTAGTTACAAATTTGCTAGGTATTTTCACAAGTCTTTAATATGCCTTACAATTACCCATTTCATAGACACTGCTTTGTATACTTTTCCACCTGTATGTAACATCCACTCATAGAAGTTCTGGCCAAATTAGAACAACGTCTCCCCATCTTGCCAAATTTGAAAATCCTTAAGCAAGTTTTGCTGTCCCCCATGTGATTATGTCTGTGCTTTTAGATCCCACCTACTTAGACAATCCATAATGACAGAAAACTACTGAGAATCCTATTTTATCTGCATGTTTAAAATAAGACATCTTTATTTTTTCTGTCTGAGGATAGTGCTTGGCGTGCATAAGGCTCTATTATCTCAAGAGGCGCTGGCCCAAGTTTGGGAACCTCTGAGATCTCAGGGCTGGGGTCAAGAATTCAAATGTCGGTTGGGACAGGTAGACCACATTAAGCAGGCAGAGTAGGCAGAGCAAAAGAAATGTGGCTTCTTTGATTTCTTTCTTGAAACACAAAACCCTCTGCCATTCTCTTTTGCTTTCCCAAATTTGACAGAGGTGGGAGTTATGGAGAAATGGGTCTCTGCAAGGACGGTCTGTGGCACCTGCACGAAGGTAGATGGAACCTTCTACCTCAGGGAGCCTCGACCTCAGGGAGTACCAGAGAATGGTGGGGACCGCACCAAACCTGAAACATATGTCTTGTCTGAAGGGGGCAACTGTTGCTTAGCTCCAGCTGATTGTTGCCAGATCAACTAATTTCTCAAAAGACGCTGAGTACGCAGGATTTCATATTAAAAAACAAAATAAAACAAAACAAAACTTATGGGTTGGCTCCATTTTTTAAAGAATTGATGAAAGCCCAGCCTCGATTTAATAGATCCAGTCACAGAAATGTCACTAATTTGTAAGGCAGCTTACTCTGTGTTCTCAAAAGCTACTTTGGTAGAAAAACTGTTCTTCAAGTTGAATTAATATACAATTCTGGGTAACTCGGAGACATTACGCTAAGTCTGACCGAGAGCTACAGCATGAATCTAATCCCTTCTCCCCAGGAGTGCCCTAAAAATCAGAGGCTGGTAAATGAGCATGTTAACACCCTACGTGCTTATTTCTAGGTCACACATGCTCTGTTATTCTAACAGTTCCTCAAATATCCTAGCATTCTCCTCTAGATCAATTCCAGACCAGAGATCTTCCTCTCAATTCCAGACCAGAGATCTTCCTCTTAAAACGTGACACCGGAAACCTGCACAACCCTCGAGACATGGTCTCAGTGCTGCAGAAGGCACTTCCTCTCTTTTTGGGTCAAGGTCTAATAGGATGTCCCCTGTCAATTGCTACTTTACAGTGAGACAGTCACAGACCCTGCACCCAGACTGCCAGAGTTTCCAAAACTGGTTCTTCCACTTTTTACCATGAGCCCTTTGGCCAGCTGCTTAATTGTTATGTGCCTCAGTTTCTTCATCTGCAGAATGGGGACATTAATGGCACCTACCTCGTGGAGTGGCGCTGAGAAATGGCTAGATGCGTGTGACGTGCTTAGAACAGTGTGTGGCACGGAGTAAGTGCCATGGAAGTGGTAATAGGCAACCGTGTTACTGTTGCCATCATTGCCATTTGTAATTTACATTACATTCACATTTGTAATTTACATTACAAATCTGTAAATTTTCCATCCGTGGGCTCATCATGGTCCCTAGTAAAAAGGCCAGGCCATGGCAGTGGGTGAATCTTGCCAGCAAGCTTGCTACCGCTAGTCGGCCAGTGATTCAGCGAGCCCAGAGAGCTGTCTGTTCCTATCATTATCTCTGTTCCTGCCCTTGAAAGGAGCCAACACCAGCCAGGCACCATGCTAGGCCTGGGGAACACGTGTGTAAATGAAACATGGTCTTCGCCCTCGGCAACATCACGAATCTAGCAGAGATAATCTCTGGGGTACAGATGTGCACACAACCACACAAGGGTATCCAGCTTTCATTCCATAGTCTCCCATTTAACTTCTCTAAATACTCTGAAATGAGAGGACACCAGAGAGACCCCTTCCACACCCGTTTGTAAGGCTCTTGTTACTTACGGGGACCTTCCTCTTTCATACACACCCTCCAGGTCTGTCCTGGCTCTCTTAACTTCCCTTTTCTTCCCCCGCCCCCCCCAGGAGGTGTTTGTTGTTTTTGCACATTTGGTGGTATTTCATTTGCAAGCAAAAGGACTCCCTCACATTCTCTTTCTGCTCCACAGGAGTCTTTAAAATCCATTTGGATGGAGCCTTTGATCTTCTTACTTGATCACGCCTATAGTAACCTTAAAATTATAGTCAACCTTGAAATGTGTTTACAGAATCCATTCAGATAATCCGTATACATCCCATTCCTGAGTGTGTCCGGCTTGTAGGAAGAACTGCAAACCCAGCAGCAGACCAACCCTCTGCTTTGCTCATTCCCTCACACCCAGGGACTCCCGTTCCTTTTCTTTTTTTTTTTTCTTTTTTTTTTTTTTTTTTTTCCCAATTTATTTATTTTCAGAAAAACAGTATTCATTATTTTTTCACCACACCCAGTGCTCCATGCAAGCTGTGCCCTCTATAATACCCACCACCTGGTACCCCAACCTCCCACCCCCCCGCCACTTCAAACCCCTCAGACTGTTTTTCAGAGTCCATAGTCTCTCATGGTTCACCTCCCCTTCCAATTTACCCAAATTCCCTACTACTCTCTAACGCCCCTTGTCCTCCATGCTATTGGTTATGCTCCACAAATGAGTGAAACCATATGATAATTGACTCTCTCTGCTTGACTGATTTCACTCAGCATAATCTCTTCCAGTCCCGTCCATGTTGCTACAAAAGTTGGATATTCGTCCTTTCTGATGGAGGCATAATACTCCACAGTGTATATGGACCACATCTTCCTTATCCATTCTCCCGTTCCTTTTCAATGCAGTTAACAGTCTCTTTGATTTGTACTGGCCACAAGGTTATGTTTGCCTTCTCAGTGATCTCATTCTTGTACAGTAGTGCCCCAATTAATGGGAACAGGCATCAAAGAGGTGAAATCACTCAACCCACAAGCATGTATACTTGACCTACCTAAAAATTTCCTGGGTCCTGTTTTCTTCCTGGTCTACACCTTTTCAAAAGGAAATGCTAGAGTTAGATTTTTTTTTTTTTTTAATTATCAACCAAAATGTTCCCTTCTGTTGGTTCACATAACCAAGGAATTGATTCTATGAAGTCGCTTAATTTGGTCAGCCTCTTCATAAACAGATACATTGCTAGAAGGTTATCTTGCCAGCCATTTGATAATCTCTGGATCCTGAATTGTGGGAGAAAGCTCAGAGATACAGTAAAGTAGGCATCAGGAACACAGCCAGACCTTGTTTGATCATGAAATTTCCAAATTTGTCACCCTGTGAGTCCCTATTACTTCTGTCTTTCAAAGAACACAGAATTGGAAAGCCTTTTCCTACCAGTTGCCATTTACAAGGACAAGTTGTGTTGCCTTGTTTTTTAATTAAGTGCATATTGTTAGAGCTTCTGAGCCACGGGAGGGGCTATTCTGAGTTAATATTGTTCCATCCACAAGCCAAGGAAGAAACAGACTTAGATGGTAGAGCCTTATGATATGTCACTACTATATACTGAAAATCAGTCAGAGATCTGTGATCCTACCTTCAGGGAGTCCTAGCAGTGAACCACTACAACAAAATGTTCACATTCACAGCCTCGTGAAACCTTTTCAAGTTGCAGAGTTCATCTGTTGCCTCACAAGTGAAACCAGTCCATTTTCTTGGGCATTGAGGTGTTCCCCAGCCTGGCTTTCCTGCGTGGAAAATGCCATTTTTGCAAAGAGCTGTCATGCTTCGTGTCCTTTGGCTCATGATTTAACTGTTCAGGGAAAGTGCTTGCTGCTCCTGCTCTCTCGGCGCTGGTGATATGTGTTTTGGTTTTATTAAATCTTTAAAATACTGAGCTTGTTGTTTATGATCCCCATATATTCTTTTGTTCTTTTCCATGACTGGTTAGATCACGTTTTTTTCCTCCCTTTGTAAAAATATTAGTGCCTTTCCAAAGAACATCGTGGTCTCCCAGATGGCTGCATAACCCAATGGAGAAATGTCTTGAGCTCAGTGTTAGGTCCGTCGAGGCGGTGACTCGGCTGCTTTATAGACAGGAGACTCCAAGGCTCCTCAGACACGGTCCTCAGAACTGCGGATCTTCCTGCCCTTGCCAGACTTGTTTGGACAAATCAGACATCATTTACTACTAATCAGAGTTCTCTGTAAAATAGAGGTACCAAATGGTAGATGTCCCAGATGCAGACCATTGTTAGTGCAAGCTATCAAGAAACCCTCCGTGAAATGGAAGCCAGGGCTCACCAGGCTCGTCTGCGGGCAGCCCCGCACACAGGGAAATCTCGTTGAGCCTACTGCTCCAAGGCCACCTCACTGTACACAGCTCCTGGGTCCCCCCCAGAGCCTCTCCTTTGTAGATGGGCCACCATCTCCTGATTCTGTCCAAAAGTCTGAATTAACCTTGCCTCTGACTCGGCTACCCTACGGATGTGAATCCCCAAATAAACTGTTCCATGACACCCCACTGAACTTGTTCCTGTGAATACAGTATCTTGCAGCCCATACTGTACTATTAGTTTTGGCAAGTATACTACAGCATGTAATAAATCAGTGAGGGAAAAAGCTTTTTGGCCTAACGTGGCTCAGCCTGCCGTAATGTCAGAGTACAGAAAGCAGTTCTGTTTTTAGACATCCTTTTACTAACCCAACATTCATAATTTATGATTTCACTGCAAAATTCCTGCAACATGACACCCAAAGTAGTGCTGCCCTTTAATTAAGTACTCTCAGTAGGAAAAACGTGAAACTGAAGTGCAAAACCTCTCCGTGTGCACGGTGATGGATAGTGATTACATCTTTATGAACCCAGCCTAGAGGTCTCAACTTCCTGATGGGTGAAGTCGTCTGCAGGGCTACTTCCTGAGTCTGCTGCTAACCAATTTGGAGATAATTTGGAGGCACAATTGAGAAAGATGGGGGTTTTAAGCCAGCTTCTGTCTATACGTCTTCACAAGTCCACACGACCTAATCCATCATCTTCATGATAAGAACCTACAACCCAATTTCACACATATAGAGGTTGTATGCACAGATGAAGGGTCAGGGATGAGGTCTCGCTGAGGGTTCCCTGTTGCCACATGGGTTTGTTTGTTTTTGAAGAGCTGAAAGAATGGATGGCAGAAGGGAGCTCTGCCCTTGAGTGTGCACATAGAACATGCTAGCCAGAAGATGGCCTTGAGCTGTTCTGCTTTTTACCTTATTCTTCACTCTTTTATTTTCCCCCTTAGTTGGAAACAGACAAGTAGGGTAAGGTGGCACCAAATCTGGTGCTCCCCAGCTCATCAGTGGGGAGACTCTGATGTTCTCCTTCATCACTTAGGTACTCACATCAGCCCAACTTCAGAACACCTTACTGGAAGGTAATTAGGGCCGTGCGTGCATTTGCGATACTTCAAGTCCCTTGAAAGATCCCAAGTCTGTCCATGACAGCAGTGGTACTTCTACTGACTAAGCTCATTCCTGAAAGTTCAGCCCTCCGACCCAACTGTAGCAACCGAAACAAAAGCTTTGCACAGTAATGTCACTGAATCATCTTAGCAATGCTTCCGAGATGACCTTTCTCTAGAATGACATCGATACAATACACACATGCTGTCTTGCCGTGTTTTTGCAGATTCGGACCGGGCTTGGTCATCTATTGGTACGGCTTCATCCAGGAGCTGGACTGTAACCGGGAGCGGGGCATCCTGCTCAAAGCCTGTTTCCCCACGGACATCGTCACCCTGTGCCACAGTGTTGCCTGACCCTGATGATCCTGGAAGAGAAGCCAGGAGGAAGAGGTGAATCCGGAAGCAATTTGACTTTCCTGCCGTGTAAACTCCTGGCAGCATCTGCCCTGAACTTGAGCTGAACTCTTGCTGCCCGTGGCCACACCACTACCTCTTCAGACAAACATATCAAGAGTTTCTGTTTTCCTTCATCCCTTGCTGATGTGTAACAGCCAAGAACTACAGACACAACCCACTCATTATCAGCATTTCTGTCTCTGTCAAACAGTTAGTTTACAGATAGTCATAATCTCTCTTCCTTCCGGATGGTTTCTCCTTGTATACTGAACAAAAGAAGAAATGTGGGAACTGAAAGGTGTGATTTTTCAATTCTCCTCCCAGTTCCCGAATCACCCTCTTTCCACCCCCCCACCCAAAAGCCTCCATTCATTCTTTCCTCCCTCCTTCCCCTGTTCTCTTCCGATCCACTCACAGGACCCAGTGTTACATACCCATCAAGGAATAATCTAACAGATTAGCAGAGTGGAAGACGTGGAGGCTGAAACTTGATTTCTGTTCTCACCTACAAGGCTTCAGTAGACCTTGATGGTAGCGCATGCTAGTTTTGTCCAGTCTTTACGGTTTCCTGACTTCGCTGGCATTAAGCCAAGCTGAAAAAATATACTTGATGAGAATTTCCTCTTTTTATAATACTTATTTGAACACCAAAGACTTTCCCTTTATCTCCTGTAAAAGTATTGGTTACATTGTGTCTGGAAACCATACTCCTCCTTTGGACTGGGGGGCTCAGGGGAGACCGCTGAAGCGTGGCACCAGCCTGGGCAAAAGTTTATTTTTAAACACGGCTACTTGTCAGTATGTATGGGTAGTCAGTATTTTTAGGAGTACAATTTTTTAAAAGCACATTCTGTGCGCTGCTTTGTATCTGCATTTTATACTACATAACTACCTAACACTCCTATAACTTGGGTATTAGCAATGTTTAGCTTTGAATGAATTAAGTGTACCAGAAAAAAACCTGGGGTGATTTTTTTCAAATAAGCAAAATAAAAGGGATTTTGTATTTGTTCACTTTAATCTATTCACTTTTTATACCGCAAACCAAACTTCAGTCTAAAGGAAAACATCAATAAATTCATTATAAATCTACAGTTTGGGAGACTAAAAACTTCTCTATTCCCCAAAATGTATTTATAAAATATTTGTCCCCTTGTTGAATATATATATGTTTTAAAATGTCAAAGATGACTTTGGAATTAACTGAGAACTTCTGCAGACACCTTTAAGTTACATACACTGCTTGCTTCTTTCAAAAGACTACATATGCCATTTGTACCTTGTTCATTTGGTACCTAAAGGAGGTTTGCAAAAGTCTGCCAGCTGCCTGTCCTTTTGAAGGACACAGACACGTCCGGTCCAGACGTGTGGATTTGAACTCTGCTGTGGGTTGCACTAAACAAAAAAGGAAGGAGATGAGCTGGGAAGGAGGCTCCGGCAGGCGTCTGCTTCAGTGTAGAAGTACCGAGCAGATTTTGTGAGTGCAAGGGAGTGATCTGAAAGCACTGCCATTACTTAACACACATGCACACACACGTGTGTACACACACACACACTTTAACCAAAACTGTTGTTAAACAGTTTCCATGGTCTCCTCTACGCTGCTTTGTCTGCTTTAGGAATAAATTACATTTATCTGCACAGATGTTGAAAAGCCTGTTAAACCCTTGTCAAGGATTTGTTTGTTTTACATCAAACAAATTTATGAGGAGGGGGCACAAATAAAGGAAAAGATAAAAAGAGGTGCTCGCGTTTCGTAGTCCTCCTTCCCACCTGGTGCCCTGACTTCCTGTGTCGGGAGAAACTGTTGCTCTCTGCAGAGGCAACGCCACCTCTCCATGAAGGGGGGGTTGACATTTGGCCCTAAAAAGTGGGAAAGAAACCAGCAAACTCTACATATCATGATAAAGTTACAAGTCATTCAAACTAAGCTTTTGCCCACATAAAACTAACACGATTATTAGGACTGTTACTCTATTGGAAGGGTGTAGGGAGACGGAAGTCGAGTTCCCAAACGGGAAGCTTAAAATCTCCTTGTTCTTTTTCCTTTTATGGTAGAAATACTTACCTCTGTTTTATCGATAGGCATTGTTTACTTGTTTGGGTTTGGTTTTTGTTTTGTTTTGGTTTTTTGTTTGGGGGGGTAGTTTTAACAATAAAAATGGCCCTAGAAAGTGAGCCATGACAACTTTTTTTTTTTTAATTGCTGTCATCATTAGAACATTAACATTAAAGCCAAATCTTGTTTTATGGAAGATTTTGCAAACTGCAGTGATAAATTATGTGATGGAGTGTGTATAAAGTAGGAGTGTGTGTAAAACTAAATGATGTTCTGTCAAGCATCTGCAGTCACAAACAAAGGTCCTTATCTGAAGTGTGGCTCAGGGACTGCTGAGGGCAAGGCTGACCCAGCACCGATATTTCAGGTGACTTCATAGACTCCTTTCTACCCTCATCCCTACACATCCCGCCCCAACAAAAAAAAAAAGTGGGAGGATTTTTTTTCACCTGCCTTCTAGTGAGGTTTATGTCAACTTTTCTCAACACTCCTAAAGCCATATATAAAAGGGAAAGCTTAGGGGTCCAAAGCAGAAGGCTGGATCTCCAGGGGAAATAATTTTCTTCAAACTATAGGTGTGTGTACCTGCTCATTATCGGCGAGGCTTGAGTCCGTGCTGCAAAGGATGATACATTGTTGGTCTTTGGGGGATGCATTAACTCCTTCAAGCCACAAGGGAATCGAGTAGAGCTCTGGGCGAGGTCATCCACTAAATGGTCCCTGGTGGGCCACGCTAATCAGGGCACGGCGGCCAAGTGAACAGTTAATTCACTCCCTTTGCCTGGAAAGCTCCACCTGTTGTTCCTTGGCCTCTGTGGAACTGAGATACCTCAGTCGTAGGCTCTTAACATGCCCCCCCCCCAGTACAGACCTAGCGTTTCGACTAACTGAAACTTTTGCTGCTTTCATGTGCAACCACACTTCACCCACCTCTGCCCTATCCTCTTCCCCTTCACGCTCGTTGCCAGTGTTCACACACATGGCCATGCATTCTGCATTTCCTCACTACTCACGGACTCCAATGCTCTCTGGCAAAGGATCCCAAAACTAACTCGCATCCCATCTAAATCCTGATCCGTGTGCCTTTAGGGTGAGGATGGGCGGGGAGCAAGTACACCTGAAGAATCTGAAGAATTATGGAAGTTCTCAGGTAAGATTTGACAGGGTCTAATGTGGTCTGAGGTTCAGGCTGTGAGGAAGTGTTTCAGCAAACCGGGCCAGAAACCCAAGTGAATTTTAAAGCAGCTTTGAGCCTGAGTGAGGGAGGGGAGGGAAGGGAGGGTGTGTGCTGATTAAAACGACAAATGAGTAAAATGCCTATCTGAATTCACTAGAGAAGCACCCCTCGCATGTTCTTAGGAGAATCTCACCCTTTTCCACGTGATCCAATGAGAGCAAGTTGCCTCAGCAAGGGGCAGCGGGGGGATGGGGAGAGGCAGAAAATCTTCCAACTGGGACAAGGTTCCTTAGGGTAAAGGAGCAGAGCTAGCTCAACAGGAGAGGAAACCAAAATCCAAAGAATGGGGAGTCTGCCTGCAATGTCACCATTTACTGAGCAGCACTTCTCCCAACCTGTCCCCCGAGTCCCTCTTCGGGGACGGAAGTGTGGCGGTGACACAATGGGGACCCTCTCATTGTAGAGTCCCAAACTAACCTTCCCATACATAGTCAACATGATCCTTTATTAAGACCATGCCTGGATTCCAAAGTTTAAATAAGGAAGATGGATTATGAAATAATAACCAGAACAGCCCGGGCTCCCCTTGTGTGTTTCACTTTCCTGCTATTGTTTTGAATATGGCTGTGAGACAAAGAGCTGCTTAGGTCAAGCACAATAAATTAGAGTTTTCATACAATAGTAATCCACTAAAATGATTTCAAAGCTGGATCAAAGTACTTCCAAAAGACTTTTAAAACTTTTCCACAATACAGGGGGAAGGGGAATGCTCATTTGATGCCTTAATTCATTTCCGTGAGTATAGCAGAGTTAGACCTTGGCGTCATACCTCCTTTCTATAAAATCCAACTCGTTAGTTAAATAAATCCAACTTGTTATTATTGTTTTTACGTGTAAGTAAAGGGGATTTAAGTTTTCATCTAGTTAAGTGGAACAACGAAACATTTGGAGTTGCTTGTGTATAAGGAAAAGATACCGATAGTACCTTTTTATTTTATTTTATTTTTAAAGATTTTATTTATTTATTTGTCAGAGAGGGTGAGCACAGGCAGACAGAGAGGCAGGCAGAGGCAGAGGGAGAAGCAAGGAGCCCGACGTGGGACTCGATCCCAGGACGCTGGGATCATGACCCGAGCCGAAGGCAGCTGCTTAACCAACTGAGCCACCCAGGTGTCCCCCAATAATACGTTTTTAAAACAGGCATGTTTTAATATTTAATTTTGGTACCGAAGGTATTTAAGACTAACCCCCTGTGCTTAGAATGAAGTATCTATAGATTTATTTTGCATCTTAATAATCATGGCACTCGATACATTTAGTTTTTCATTCCTTTTCCTTCCTCACTTGGATTTATCTAGAGCTGTCTCCTAGCAAAGGCAAGGATGATGGGAAGTACCCCAGTGATAGCAAAGCTAAGCAAATTCTAGGCCCAACCATATATAAAACAGCGTGGGACTCCCACAGCAATGTCAGGCTCAGCTAAAGTCCCAGGGTGCTATGTCAACGTAATTTTTATTTTTTAAAGGGAAGGTCATTTTGAAATGCTGACGTGAAATAGAACCAAGTCAATTAAGTAATAACAATTGAAGTTCAGAGTTTAATTGAGGGCCGAACATGAAGCCAATGACCATTAACCTAAAGCGGTCATGAATTCCCCCTGCAAACTGCCCTTGTTAAAGGTATTTCTAGAATAACTAGCACTTTTTCCTTTAAAAAAAAAATGCCTTTGCCATTTTTATGTTCAACACAGATACATTCAGAAAAAATAATTTAGTGTGTCTATAGTAGGCTATCTGCATTCTTGAGTTTTAACTAAAATTTCTTGTATAGAGCAAATCAAAATTTATGTCATCAAAACCACCTCTGCCGGAAACGATCTTTCATAAGTAAACTGATAGATAGAAGCACCCTGGTCTCCACTGTTGACTTCTTTCCCTCTGGAGTTATTTCATGGAGAGAGTGCCAACCTAGATGATAAGCCACCTACAGTATTTGTTTTGTTCTCTGCCTAGCCCCCAACCGCCAAGGGAGATCCTGGCACAGAACAGGTGCTCAGTGCATGTGGAAGGAACAAAGGAATGAATAGAAACTTACGCTAAATATGTTCTCATTCACTTGCTTTAAAAGAAATAATCGGAACTCTTTAAATTTTACTTGTTTCTCATTTTCTTCAGCTGAAAACTTAGTGTAGTTACCAGAATCGGGAAAGCAATATTGGTATTAAGAATTACTTTAGAGACCCTCAATATCTCAAAGCAGGTTCATCAATCAGAATATCTCAGGATGCATACTTAGTTTGAAGGGGAATTCGTGAGATCTCAGTGCGCTTACCTTCAAGTTAGCCCTAGTGCATGGTCTAATCCAGTATATTTCTAAAGAAACCAGAACATCTAAAAATCTTTGCTTCTCTTTTTTAAAAAAATGAGGCTTAAGGCATTATCTTGACATTTCTATGTAAGAGACGGTCTCCTCTAAATTCCAGATTAAGGCCTCAAATCAAATGTGTTTCCAACACCAATTTTGAGATATTTGGTGAAATTCTTAAATTAACTGCAAACAGTACCTTTTAATTGCTCATTTTTTTAATGCTCAGTTGTTGGCAAAGTGCTTCCTGGCTATAGAAGTGGCTGACTGAGTCAGGAGAGAAGGGTTCTTTGGTTGTTTGCCAACAGGATCTGACTTAGGAGAGACACTGTCCATGAACTGCTCAGTGGGCGTTTCCCTGTTAGTCATTAAATCAAACATGATCATTTCAAAGTCCTAGGCATTTGGTCTATTTCCTCATATTTTGGAAACTTGTAAAAGGAACCGGAACTTCCATGTTTCTTCTTTGCCAGTTTCCCAGGCCTTAATTTGGAGGGCCATATGGCCCATGATCCCTTCCATCAGTGTCTGGAGAGTACAGACACCCAGTTCTCTCTGACATAGTCCTGAGACCAAGTCCTCTTCGGTTCTATGTGATATTTTGGTCTTCTATTTCTAGCATTTCAGCTATTCAAAACACAAATATTTCCTGAGTCCCTAATGGATATTTTCAAAGTGTTTCAGTGCTGTGGGGAATTTTAAAATACACAATAAAAGGTGGTTCTTGAAAAAAAATACATATATTACGTACCAAAATGAAAACAAGGGTTTAAAAATTTCAGCAGAGTCAGTCACCGTATAACAAGGAAAGAGGCAAACCTTTGAGGCTTTTAATAAGATACTTTAATTCTAGAATATGGGCAGCAAAAAGTTCACTATTTGGTTATAGCGGCTGCATTTGCTGCTAAGGATTCTGAGACTGCGTTCAGCTCAGCAGGAAATAGAGGTATGCTCAGTTACAGGCACTCGTTTTTGAAGTGGGTTGTGATCACATATAGATGCCACATATTTCCAATTTCAGCCCTAGGCCATTCATATTTAGTGCAAGTATAAATTCAAAGCATTTGGAAAGGAACTCATAACCTTGTTCGTCAGCCTGAGCAGTAAAACAAGCAGTAACATTTTCCACGGGGTCTGTGACATCAAGTGAACTCTCTGTCCCTGGCTAAAGTCTGCTTAGTGATTCACATAAGCTAAATATGTCCATAGAACTAGGGCTTAAAAACTCAAAAAACAGTGGAAGGCCACAGATAATTATTACTTTGAGTAAATGCCTACAAGTCAAATGACATTATTGATGAAAAACATGGGGTCTCTCTATTTGGGGCTCTGCCTAAGGGTCTTGAGATTTGAGGATTATCTTCTAGGAGATGGTCTTACATGTTCCTAAGGTGTTCTGTTGTTGTTTTGTCAGTAAAACCAGCCTGGGGTTTCAAGGTCAGCTGCGGACTATGCCTGCTTTCTGTCTGAGAGCCTTGATATCATCTGGGTATCAATTTCCTATGTAGTACAGTGCATTTCTGTAAGGTTGTGATTGTACATTTGTAGTATTGGTTTTAAGATACACTCCCAAGAAGTGTTAAATTATTTTCCAGGACAAAGGAGATTGGTATGTTTTACCTGGTAATGCAGTTTTTGTTAATATACTTATTATTAAGATATAAATAATTTCCCTGAAACCTTGTGCTTGTATCAGTTTATTCTAGCAGCTAAAATAATAACTAAATCATTGCACATGGAAAATTAGAGAAAAGTCAAAAAACTATTTGGTTTCTTGCTGATTTAAACAGAAGTCTCCATCCTGGTTTTCAAAGTTACAATTTTTTAAGAAGCATTTTTGCAATACATGAGAAACAATCCAACATAACTGAATAATCGAAAAGCTGAGCAACGAAAGAGATGGCAAAGTGGACATGAGTGCTTTGCATGTAAATGTAAAACCCAGTCTTTTGGTAAATTATTTTCCTCTTACTTGCTCCCCCACTATCCTTGTAAGTGTTTCTGCAATGACAGAGGGGTTAAAAACTGCAGCGTGGGGGCGTGGAGTGAGCAAAGAAACTCATGTGAAAACTGAATTGCATTTTCCTGCATCTCCCTGACAATTCCCTAAGAGGTGTCTGGAAAGTAAAATTGAGCCATTAGCAAAGATGAGACCAGTTTGACTCATAGACTCAGAGAATTGTAGAAGTGAAGGAACCAGATATTTCATTGTGTAGATGAAAAAATTGAAGTCAGCAGAGGTTATGGGACTTGTCCAAGGTCACATAGCTAACGAATTAAGGGCAGGACCAGAATCTGTCCCTCCTAGCCTCTTGTCCACTGTCCTCTCTGCTGAAGGATTAATAATTTATTCTGGAAGGAATTTTCAGTACCTTCATTACATTATTTACAAAGTAAAGGATCATGGTGTATTTTTAAATGAACCTTACTGTTTTTGCCCTGCCCTGATACCCTAATCTCTATTGTAGAAATCAACTAGCGTTTTGACAGAAATAATTCTCATTGTACTTGCACTTAAAGCACCTAAAACTTTTACTGTTTGGCAATGGTTTCTATACATTGCCATTGCGTCTAAGAATGTGCCACTAAAAATGAATCTGGCAACTTTTTAAGACTTCTTTTTCCCCTGGCCAATGTCCGTGTTCATCTGATTTTCCTTCCATTGCTGGTGTTGGGGAGGGGGGAGTCCACAGATGTTATGTTTACCGTCTTCTCTTCTATATAAGGATGAGATAATACTTAAACCAACAATAATCCATGGACTTTTCTGGTCATCACCAAAAGTGGTTAGCCTAGAATATTCTCCACCTGTACTCCGGGGCACCTGGTGACTCACACATGCTTTGACAACAGCCTGGAATCCCTGCTTATCCACTTACAGATAAGCAAACTCTCTAAAACCTTCAGTTCCTTCATTTGTCACAGGGAAATGAAATAATACCTATCACCTAGGACTATTAGGAGGATTAAATAAGATTAGTGCTTAATGCATCATAAATCATAGCCCTAATAAAACCAGTATCACATATAATTCTATTATACGTTATGTAATTATTAATATTACTACTCTAGAAGGATCCATTTAATAAACTATAGACACCATTAAAAATGTGCATTTTCTATGGTCATGTAGAAATCAGTATAACGTGGATAGCTTGGCTTATTACTGCTTTTCTAAAAGTCATTTAGAAAAAGCTATTTTTCCAAAAGTTAAGAGATTGGCAGAACAAGACCCTCCTTTGAAAGTGGGCCTATGTTTAGCTGATTGTCTTCACAGACACATATCTAGTATAACATTCTCCTGCTCCGGAGAAGTTGCTCAGAGGCAGTGAGCCCGTGTTTCTTTTGATAGTGACCGTAGCCTTTGCCATAAATACAACTTGGGCAGCAGGACGGCCCAGAAAGGAGCCAGCACTTATCCGCCTGATTGACGGCCTGAATCCGCTGCCCGCCAGATGAGCCCCGGAAGGTGCAGGGCTTTATTACATAGAAAAGGTTTCTTTAAGGGGATTGAGATATTCTCCGGGCCACTGTTAATGCAGTGAAAGAAAGCATAAAATGCTATTTGAATTTGATCTTTAAAGAAACAAACAAAGCAAGCAAAGCAAAAGGAATCTGGGGAAATTACTGGCTTGTTCCTGGATTTTCCTTCTGATTGATGTTTGTAACACCATTTGGGGCGGCTTTTTAAAAGACATGACTTTTGCCAGCACACCGCCTCTAAAAATAAACCTCATTAGATCACAGGCAAGCTGAACAATTTTTAAACAATGGAGCAAGTACTGATGTTCCCCTCTCAACACCCAGGCTGGTAGCCCGACATGTTGGAGGCAGATTCTCTTTGGCAGCAGGAAATCACTCCAACAGTAATGCTGGGCATGGAGAGTTTGGCTCTCACCTGTGAGCATGACAGCATTTTGCAAACAATTAACAAGGCTTTGCCACACCCCTGCCAGCTTGGATAAGTGCTCTTAGGTCACTAACAGGAGGTAACTAACCAAGTATGCTTTTGGTAGAAATTGCTGACATCTTCATAACAATAAGGAAAACTTGGAAAAATGCTTTCTCTGAAGAACAAGATTCTCTCTCCATGCTATTGGTCAGAAAACTGAAGTACATCTGATTTTTCCAAATTGTTTTGTCTACCCAATCATGAAAACGAATTGTAATGTCAGTTGCCCAGACTGACCGGCGGTCAACACCCTAAGAATGTCTTCTCATAGTTTGTTAGCCATATCTAATGGTACACAGGAAAACAAAGATCTCAAACTTGGCGTCCCGAGGCCCCCTAGGACTGCTCCTGCCGAACCCCTAACTTCCACTGTCAGTAAGAACAACTGAACTGAATGGAAACAGTCCATGAACATTGCGAGTTTCATAGAACCTGCCTGACCTCTTTCTCTCCCCTGTATTATAGAAATTATGGAAGGGGGGCTTGAAAGACAAAACGCTCTTGTTATTCGCAAACACTCAAAGTTTAGCAGAACACAATAAACAGCTCTTAAGAATGACTTTGTAATGGGCCTATTTTAACATGGCCGGCTGTGTGATCTAAAGAGAATCCAGGAGCGCGTGGGTGGCTCAGTAGGTTGAGACTCTTGATTTTGGCTCAGGTCATGATCTCAGGGTCATGGGATCAAGCCCCAGGTCGGGCTCTACATTCAGCAGGGAGTCTGCTTGAGATGCTCTCCCTCTGTTCCTCCCTGCTCACTCTCTCTCTCTCTTTCTCAAAAAAAAAAAAAAAGTCTTTAAAAATAATAATGATAATCCATATGCTCTCATTAATTGAATTTGAAAATTTCAGATTTCAAAATAATTAGCATCGGACTCAACCTGGTGTCCTATCTTATTAAAAACAGGAAACCTGGAAAAAACAACAACAAAACATTAAGTCTGACTCATGGTTCCTGAAATGGCTTAATCTAATCATTCCCTAAAATGGATGTGAGTTTGTAGCTCACTGAATTCAAATTAAAGAGTCACTAGAATAGTCAGTTCTTTCCTTATTAACTATTGCAGAAGCATCTATTGAAATAGCTGGAGATGGACCTAGGAAGGGCATCTTCCCTGCTATGGAAACCATAACTTCCCAGATGCTGGAATTGGAGGCTATTTTGTCAAGAACTGGAAGCAGATGTTTATCGCAGCACAGGTGGACTGGTCCAGTGATGAGCTTGCAGCACCACTGGAGCCCGTGAGCGGCAAGGAAACATCTGTCCTGAAGTCTCTGAGAAACCTTTCCCCTGATGAAACGATCTTTTCTGCCATCCTTTTTATTTAATTTTTTTAAAAGATTTTATTTATTTATTTGACAAAGAGAGAGATCACAAGTAGAGAGAGAGACAGGCAGAGAGAGAGAGGAAGGGAAGCAGGCCCCCCACCGAGCTGAGAACCTGATGCGGGGCTCAATCCCAGGACCTTGAGATCATGACCTGAGCCAAAGGCAGAGGCTTAACCTGCTGAGCCACCCAGGTGCCCCTGCCATCCTTTTTCTTTAGATGGAAGGATGGGATGGGGGAGCTGCAGTAGCCATGTTGTGACCATCTTGTGACCATACGAAAAGTCAAAGAAACCACCAGAGCTTGGGTCAGCACTGCCAAATTTTTACAACTGGCATAACTGTTACTTGTACCCCAAAGCATCCCTAAATGACAAGGGAATTTGATTTCTGAGAATAGGGTTCTTGGTGATTTCTTATATGTCACTGCCAGAGAAATTGGGTTGAAATGTCTAACAAAGTTACCGATTGCTCACGACCTACCCAGAAATACTGAGCCCTAAGCAGGGTAAAACTGTTTAGAGAGATAGGATGGAAATTACTCCCCCCACAGAAGGGACAAACCTAGCAACTGATCATGTAGCACCCCCAACAAATACATCGTATTGTAGAACTCTGAAAATCTGCCCAGTGACTATGCGAGAACGACGCCTCTAGGGACATCATCATTAAAATGAGAACTGTGAAAAATAAAATAAAATGGGAACTGTGGATAGAAATTCTTAGCCACACACACTTATTTTTATTTTTTTAAAGATTTTATCCATCCACTTGACAGATAGAGATCACAAGTAGGGAGAAAGGCAGGCAGAGAGAGGGAGGAAGGGAAGCAGGCTCCCTGCCGAGCAGAGAGCCTGATTGGGGGCTTGATCCCAGGACCCTGGGATCACGACCCCAGCCGAAGGCAGAGGCCCTAACCCACTGAGCCACTCAGGCACCCCCACACACTTATTTTTAGATAACACTTTCACCTCCCCCTCCACTCCCCACCCTAACAAAACTACACCATTTTTACCGAACTATTCAAATGAATACATCAGCTCAATTTCCCTTTCTCACTTTGCCAGCACATCGAAACTTACAATGACAAGGACTGAGCCTAGTGTGCTGGGCAGTTAAGCCACACCTCATTCCAACAGGTAGGATTACCTACAAAAGATAAATTACAGCAGCCTAGTCATAACCAGCGGCACTGGTGCCAGACACCTGGCTTCTGATCATAGAAGCAACTCTGACAGGCTCTCTGGGTCAGCGGGTTACTCGGGCTCCTCGTGCCCCCCTTGCCTCATCTGTAACAACGGTTCTTCCAGCATATTGCATTGCAAAGATTAAAGTCCATCACATATTGAGTACTTTTAACAGGATCTGGCTCCTAGTATACACTCAATAAATGTTATCACTATTACCCTTTTTCCAAATGGGGTCCTTGAGGCTCACAGAGGTTAAATAACTTGTCCAGGGTTTCCCAGCCCATTAAGTAATAAAACTGTCTCAATATGTCTAATTTAAATAATGGGATTATAATTTATCTGTTATGCTATTTTAGAACGTGGTATGACTATTATGACTAGTATTCACCAATATTACATTCTCTTTCACTGCTTGAATGGGCAGCAGAGGACACTTTCCAGACTCCCAAGTGATCACACAGGGCCAAGCTACCGATTCTGGCTGAGGAAAAGTGAGTGGATGAGCGCTCTGTCAGTGAAGCAGTGAAAGGCCCTGCGGGATTCTCCATTTTCCTCTCTTGTCCTGCTGTACAACCCAATCAGAGTTCCAGAGGGTGAGTCTCCACCATTGGGGCTCTGAGAGACTAAGCAGAACAACGAACACGTCACCCCCACCGCCACCCCACCAGAATCAGAAAGAAACGCTCATGTTCAGTCACTGAGATCTGGCGGATGTAACCATAGCATCAACCTACTCTATCTCAAAAAAAACAGCAAAATTTCCAAATATTGTGTAACAAGAGTATTGATTCTGGGGCTCTTCAGGAATCACTCTTGGTAATTTCTGAGGGGGGGAATCATCTGACATTATTATAATGAACCATAGAAAAAGTTGATGGACATTGTTCTATAGCTTAATTTTCTATTACAACAAATAATCATCCTGAAAACCGACAGGACACAGATAAATAATTACGAATTTTATAAGTAACCTAGCTCTTAATTATAGTATTCTAGAAAGCCGTAATATTGTTGCTTCACAGTTTCTTCAGGATCTCAGAAAAGTTTATTGTGAAAATTATCATGGTCGTCTGGGTTTTGAAGAGTGCTAACCCTGCTTGTAAACAGCCTTTGAGCAAGAATTAACTAATGGTTTTTATTTTCCACAGACCACAAACATAAAAATTTGAATCTTAGCCATGTCTTCAGAAGATTAATCTATTTTTAAGAAAATGAAAGCATTTTCCACAGACCAGAAAAAAATATTTGCTAGTTCTATTAGACAAGAACTGCTATCTATAATATTTTATAGCTCTCAGAATTCTATACTCAGAAAATGACTCCATAAAAAAAAATTGGGAAGAGATTTGAACAGTCATTTCACCAATGAAGAGATATGCCATGTAAACACATGAACGGATGTTCAACAATACTCATTAGGAAACTACAAATGAAAATCACATGAGATAACACCACACACCTATCAGAATAGCTCAGATAAAAACAGACATAACCAAATACTGAGGGAGGAAGTAGAGTAACTGAAACTCTTCCATATTGCTGCTGGGAATGCAAAACAGTATAGCCCCTTGGCTGAACTACTTGGCATTCTTTTGTAAAATTCAAAGCACCATATACTCCAGAAATTCCACTCCTAGACATTTATCCAGGAGAAATGAAGACCAGTGTTTTCATGGAAACTTCATGATCATTCATAATAATGTTATTCGTAATTGCCAAAAAGCTAGCAATAAACCAAATGTCGTCAACCTGCTATGAACTTGAGGTCAGGTAGGAGGCGCATTGATCCATGGAGGTTTTCCTGCCCATCACTTCCTGATGATCAGGGATAGTTTTGTTTTCAATTAAATCAAATCTCTACTAATGAATAAACTTTCAAGCTCCTATAATGGCAGACATGTTCAGTTCACAGTGAGGAAGTGCATTGACCTTTTGAATCTGCGGCTTCATTTGAATAATTTAGACTGTTTCCTTTTTTCTAAGCAATTTAGGCAAAAAAAGTCAGAGTCATTCACCACCACCACCACGCCTCCTTTTTGTCCAGCTGTCCACTGTCCCCTAGATGGCTGTATACTTCCTCAGGAGAAGAGAACCCCAGTCCCAGCCCAAAGAGGCATGTCATGATTACTCTGAGCCATTCATGGCACAACCATGCTCCCCATTCTCTTATGAGTGACCGGTGTAGGCCTGGGCATATGATGCAATGGAACCAAAGACAGTTGAGAGAAAGTCTACTGAAGGGTTTGTGGCAAAGTGTTTATGGTTTTCCTTGCGATCAACAATCACAAAAGAAGAAAGAGCCCCTCTTCTCATGGTGCTATCTGGTAGAGCTGCGCGACCCACGGCAGCCATCTGGTAACCAGGCCCTATGCGAGACTGCAGACGGGCCAGCGCTGAGCTTGATGAGGCAGAAATGGGGGGAAAAGCCTCGCTCTGGTGACATCACTGAATTCCTGAACCTGTCTTAGAACTGCCCCACCTCCACACCTCCTGTTATCTCAGCTAACAAATTTTCTTTATTTCTTAAGCCAGTGGAGTCAGATTTTTCTGTAACTTGAAGCCAAAAATGTTATGACTGATACATCTATTTACAGCAAATACACTATTTTTCATGGCAAGGGGAGGGAACGCTAAGATCACAGAAAAGGAAGCATGGCATCCCATATCTACTTTTTAGAACTTGAGCATATAGAATATTTATTCTAGTGCTTAAAACGGGATGCGTGGGTGGCGCAGTCGGTTAAGCATCTGACTCTTAGTTTCAGCTCTGGTCATGACCTCAGGATTGCAAGATGGAGCCTGGAGTCAGGTGGGTGTGGAGCCTGCTTAAGATTCCTTCCCTGCTCCCCCTGCTGGCTCCTCCTCCTCCCACCCGCCTCAAGCTCACATGCTCTTTCTCTCCGCCCCCCAAAAAGGAAAAAACTGGAAGGGGCATAAAATATGAATCTTAAATGTTTATAAAAGAAGAAACTGGATATGGGGTATATAGGAACTCTGTGCTATCTTTACAAGTTTTCTGCAAATCTAAAACTACTAGTGAAAAGTTTACTTGAAAATAGGAATAAAGGGGCACCTGGGTAGCTCATTTGGTTGAACGTCTGCCTTGGGCTCAGGTCATGATCTCTGGGTCCTGAGTTCTAGCCCATGTCAGGCTCCCTGCTCAGTAGGAAGACTGCTTCTCCCTTTTTCTCTACCCTTCCTCCTCCTCATGCTCACACTTTCTCTCTCTCTCTCTCTCTCAAATAAGATACTTTTTTAAAAAAATAGGAATAAACATAGCAGTAGATAAAGCAAAGAAAAGGGGCTTTAAAAATGTGAGATTAATCTGCATAATAATACTTCAAATGTGAGCAATTTTGTGGGCAAAATCTCTTCAGTTAGATACTCGTTTCCATACATCTCCTTACAAAGCTAAGGCACTTCTTAAGATGTAGAGAACAGGAATCGCTGTGTCCATTCAATAGTTAAGAAAATAGCCATACTAGAGCCATAAGGTTACCTGCGGGACGTCACACACTATTTACAGACAAAGCCACGAACAGGCGCAGCCTCCCATGAAGGCAGTTTGCTTTCTCCTCTCTTGGTCCACTTGGCGTGGCTTGACTCGACTGACTTAGTGTGACTTGGCTCTTTTACACAAGCGTCTGGGAGAAGAAAATACTCAATGTGGTGGAAACTATCGAGACAATCTGGTCACAGAGTAATAATTCAAATGCTATGAAGTAAAGAATCTAATTTTTCTGTTTTTAAAGACCATAACTAGAAAATCAATGCATTGAGCAAATGAGCACTGCTATCCCAAACATCCCCAAGGACCTTGACTTTCACCAAACCTTAACAATGTGCAGTACACTACAATACAACAGGAAGAAAATACCCTTTATACGTCTCTATTTCTTAAGTAAATCTAATCCTATATCTTGGAACACATTTATGAACAGTGGACAGAACTATTGCATATGTTTCCTTCAACTGATTTTTTATAGAAAATATTCTTCTGAAAACCATTAGTTCAAATGTCTCTAAATTAATTTTAAGTATGATTAAGTATGAGCTGAATATTACCCACTGAGGGTATATCCAAATCACTGATAGGCTGGATGAAAACATGGTGTTATCTGGAAAGGAAAGTCTCTTTTGACTTAAAAAAAAAAAAAAGAGAGCGAGATAATTATATCCACCAGAAGGATGTGAAGGAAAATTAACTCTAGAAGAGGAATGACTTCAATTCAACAAAAACTAGGGGATAGACCATAGATGGCTCTCTGTGCATTTCAAGGAGAAACAGCAGCAGCTGACTTGCTGTCTCCCCCCACAAAGTCTATTGATGGAAGATTGATCAGTGACAGTGAGCAGAGCTTTGACCCACTTCGTGCTCTATGATCTGGCCAGTGGACTCAAAGGTGGGAGGCATTCATCTCAAAGGATATACAGGAAAAATATATCAGAGCCTCTATTTTTTTTTAACCTCAAAAAAGAAAAACTTAAGTGTACTACTATTTAATAAACTTTACTAATACCATCCAGTAGGCATATGAATGAATTGTAAAGAAATACCACACTTTAAGAGCCTAGGCACAGCTGTGTTTTTTTTCCCTGACAGCAGTATATGATCAATACCAGCACGGATCTATAGGTACCATCTACGAGTGTCCACAATCATTTAATACGAATTACACACTGATTTTGACATGTCTCCAAATATATTGATCTGTTGTGTCTTAAGTACTTCCAAGGGACTTACTCACTTTTCAGATGTTTGGTCTCAATTTGTCAGCTACATTCGAATATAGCAGAGACACCATAATCACAGAGCATTCCGTTGTTAAAGGAGGATACGCCCTTTTGTAAATGCCTAGGCCTGGTATTTGGAAAATTAGTATACTAGACCACAGAAGGGTTTGACTTTTTTAAAGCAGCCAACTGACTTTATAACTGTGAAATTCCCTCCTTTTACTTTTCTCCAATCACACTGGTCATTATCCTACCCACGGGTCCATAGTGGCATGGCGGCACGTAGGAAAATGAAACTGAAAACAAATAACTAAATAGATGAATACATCAATTTCCAACAGTGAATAAGTGCTATGGGAAAAAAAAAAAGAATAGGGAGATGTGACAGATAGCAACATGGTTGGGAGAGTGGGCACATTAGCTTGTATTATGTGTCCGCAGAAGGTGACCTACGGCAAAGAACTAAATGAGACGAAGGAGCTATTTCTGCAAAAGTCGGGCAGAGGGTAAAGGCCCTGAAACAAGAACAGTCTGCCCTGTTTCAAAATGACAGGTAGGCCTGTGGCTGAACAGAGCGAGCTCGGAAGGACAGGGACGAAACAGACACAGGGGCAAGACCGTGTGGCAAGGTGTTGAGATTTCACTGAGTGCGGCTGAAAGCCCCTGGAAGATATTAAGCAGAGAAGTGGCATGAGCTGATCTAAATGTTTAAAAGATTCCTCTGGTGCGAGGAGGCAAAGAGATTTTAGCAGAAAAGAGAAGTAGCCAATATCAGGCAAGAAACAGCATTATTCATAATATGAAAAGACAGAAGCAACCCAAGTGTCCATCAGTGGACGAACGAGCAAACAAAATGGGGTATATACGTAAGGTGGAATATTATTCTGTCTCCTAAAGGGAGGAAATTCTGACAGCTGCTGCAGCCTAGATGAACTCTGAGGACCTTATGCTAAGTGAAATAAGCCAATCACAAAAGAAGGAAATCCCGTATGATTTCACTTAAACAAGGTACCGAGAGTAGTCACATTCACAGAGACCAAGAGTAGAATGATTCTGCCAGAAGCTATCAGGAGGGGAGAGTAGGGACTTACTTAATGGGTACAGAGTTTCAGTTTATGAAGATGGAAATGTGGTGGGGATGGAAGGTGATGACAGTTGTACAATGGGAACATGCTTAGTGCCACCAAACTGTGCACTTAAAAATGGTTGAAATGGTAAATTTGAGATATATTAACCACAATAAAAAATATTAGGAGATTAAAAAAAAATAAAAGACCAAGCAGAGAATAATGGTAGCTTGAATCTAATGTTAGAAGTGGATAGATAAAGGGTATAGTCAGGAACTAGGACATAGGGGACCTGGGGATAGATTGGACAGGCAAAAAGGAACAGTAAGGAGGGGAAAAACTCAAGGACGGCTTCTAGCGTTTTTATTTGATCAGGTGGTTATATGATTTGTGATGGCAGCGAAGACCAGAATAGGATAGAAACCTAGAGTTCCAATTTGGATGTATTAGGTTCGAGGTACCTACTAGAATACAGCCAAGTGCAGGTGTCAAGTTGACAGCTCCGTGTTCTGTCTGGAGGCCGAAGGGAAGGCAGTGCTGGAGAGAGAAGTCTGAAAGCCCTTAGTACGTAAAGCCCTGAGAAAAGTGTAGTCAGAGAAGTTGGCGTTGCCATTATACCTAGCTCAAAAAGTCGCAATATATTATGTAATCCAAGAAACTTGAATGGCTTTGAACATAAAATAATTTCTCTTTTTGTAGACAAGATAAAGTTAAGATGAGAATGAAACAAAGTTTCCATGAAGCAGCTGATGGATTGTTCAACCCGCCCCCGGGTGAATAGTTATGTAGAAATGCTTATGGTCTTTGAGGTTTCTTCCACCCGTTCTGTAGTTCTCAGTACTGCCTTGTGCTGATAGCTAACCCTTATTATGTAGATGTTAATTTTCTAACACTTATGGAAGCCGTCCCAAGGTGGGGAACATACAATAATTATGTGTATCACCCATTATAACTATTGTAATACCCTGCTCATAAAAGACACTCAATAAATATGTTGATTGATGGACTAATACATTAGGGAGACCAGTAAGATCCTTCTCCAATAAAGAGGAAAACAGCAGGATTATATGCACTATTGACTCATAGCTGCAATTACTGACCACTCTTTTCAGGAGCAGCATCCTACTTTTTTGCCTAAATTGCTTAGAAAAAAGGAAACAGTCTAAGTTATTCAAATGAAGCTGCAGATTCAAAAGGTCAGTGCACTTCGTCACTGTGAACTGAATGTGTCTGCCATTATAGGAGCTTGAAAGTTTACTCATTAGTAGAGATTTGATTTAATTAAAAACAAAACTATCCCTGATCATCAGGAAGTGATGGGCAGGAAAACCTCCATGGATCAAAGCGCCTCCTACTGGACCTCAAGTTCAAAGAAGGTCAACAGCACTACTCATCACTCACTCACTCATTCAACGAAGAGTCGCCAGGGGTCACCTATGCATCAGTTAGACTTACCCCCAGTTCTCAAGGAACTCATAGTTGTGTTCATAATCTACTTTCCTTGTATGCAGTGAGAAGAGGCAGAGACATTTTTAGGATCATGGTGCCTAAACAGTTCATAGGGCACAAAACAGTTTCCTCCAAACCAGAATTTATTAATTGGAATCTTTTAAATGTCACATCATAGAAAGTCAATTTGGGGAAAAGTAATAGGTTACGAAGTGACTAGAAGATTCTCCCAGTCTAAAGATCAGGATGGTGACTATATACCAAAAGCAGCTGCTTGACCAATGGCATGAGACCTCTAGAGAAGGAAGTAGCCCTTTGGAAGTACAATAGCCAGACTGGAAGCTGGAGAATGGGGAGTCAGAAGTCAAGCAGCTGACAATGAGTGGCCAGTGGTGCCAAAGGCTAGAAGACTGGGTTCCCAGAGCAGCCCATTGTGGCCTTCTTCTCCTAGAGCTAGATGCCTCGTATTAGCAAGACCACTGAAATTTGAATCACACAGCCAATCTCCAGTGTTCTGATTTCATATATATTAGCATCTTCCTCATAATTTGGATTCTCATTGATCATTCTCTTTGCTAGTGAGAAGAACCAACCTTATCTGGCCTTCTCGTGATGATATTTTACATTTTAATTAAGTAAATTGGCATCTAGTTTGCATATCAGACTCATGTGAGCTGGGCTGAGTTCTTGACGAGAAAAGAATCCATCCTGAAGTACAGAATTCATGGAATTTCCAAGCCTGCACATCTGAGGCTCTGCTTCAAATGAACCAAGGGAAGTGAGCAACTGTGAGGCTCTTCAGCCACCAACCAACCTCCCCTCACAAGCTCTAACTCTGGCTTGGTTGTACTTTCAAGCCCGGCAGAACTGCCTGGAAATTATGGTATGAACAATCTCACCATGCTTCTGAGTACAATTACTTCACCTTGGATTACTTCTTTATTCTTTCACAGATGATTTGAGCTCTTGGGATTTGGTTTGGTTTTGTCAGGTATTAAATGAGATAAAGGGGTCAAACACAATTTCTGTTTCACCTTAAATTTTGTTTCCTGCAAATCAAGGAAGCACTTCGTGCCTGACGCACAGACCTGAGACACAGGGTCCCCATTGCTACATGTGCCCCCTTTAGACTGGTGAGAACCCACACTCTCTAAGAACTCAGGAACAAAGAGCAGCAAAAGTGGGTGACCTTCTCCCTTGCTCAAGGTTAAAAACACGAGTAGGATATCTAGATACTATAGCTGAGAGGTCTCATGAACATAATTCTGCAGAAACAAACCAGCCAACACCTATGGATTTGTGAGTTCTTCTAATGAGCCCTGCCAGATGCTTTTTACTACAAAATAAATGCCTATTCGCTGCTTTTTTTTTTTTTTTTTTGGCTCCTGATTTAAAAGGAAACAGAACTGTAACAATCCTTAAACAAATTTTAAATGATATCATCACTGCTAATGCTTTTTTTTACACAATTCAGTTCATCACTGCCAGCAAATCAGTTTCTCATTCATAAATTCTCTGATTGTCAAAACAATGTACATGATCATTTATCATAATGTAATATATCTTGAAAAGCAATCATAACATAAAAGAAGACTTTCTCTTTCGTAAAGGACAGCCTATTTTGATACATTGTAAAGGCAGTCCCTGATTGGCTTTTCACTAATTTGTTGCTATGAGCAACAAAATATTTTATTTTGGAACCCCTCAGGATTTTAGTCACCCTGTAGTGTTGCATCTCAATTTCTGAGTTGTCTTGTCTTTCAGCTTTGGACTTGTGGTTCTTTGGGTAGGAAAAATTAACTTCTTTATCTAAATCTATTCCTGTTTAGAATTTTTAAATACTGATAACCTGCACGAATCACACAGGAGTGTGTAGGTTATTGCTTGGTGTATTAATATGTCTAGTTGCAAACAAAAGAAGCAAATACTGGTTGCCTTAACCAAGAGAGAACTTACTGGCAGTGTGTTAGTTTCCAAGGACTGTTGTAATAAAATATTACAAAAGAGGTGGCTTAAGATAACACATATTTGGAGGGCCTGGCTGGCTCGTTGGTAGAGAGAATGAAGCTTGATCTCAAGGTTGTAAGTTCAAACCCCACTTGAGCACAGGGTCTACTTAAAATAATAAAAATAATTTATTGCCTTCCAGTTCTGATGACTAGAAATACAAAATCAACATGTTAGTAGGGTCATACTCTCTCAAAGTCTCTAGGAAAGATTCCTTCCTTTCCTCTTCCAGCTTCTGGTGCTTCTTAGGAATCTCTGGCATTCCTTGGCTTATAGATGATCACTGCAATCCTTGAGCCCATTGTCACATGGCGGTCTCTCTGGGCTAGGGTCCACCTCAGTGCAGTGTGATCTGATGTTACCGTATATCTGCAAAGACCCTACTTCCACATAAGGTCACATTCACAGCTCCCAAGAGTTAAGGACAGGTTGAAAATATAAAGTCCAGAGGACTTAGTAGATGCTCCTGAGAAGGATGATGTACAGTCTTTCATCAGTCATTGTGTTATTTATCCCAACATCCTCCAAGAGTTAGGGGACTGAGCATCTGAATAGCCAGCCAGGTATTGTCAGTTACGACCAGTGCTTGATGGCATTGGGGCAGGAGTCTCTGTCTCCTTCAGCTTCTAATCTTGAGATGTGAGGGTTAGCTCCCAAGAAGGAAGCCATTCCCCCAAAAGGAGCCAACTGCTATTAGAAAGACAGACTGTATTCTGGGCTTCCGAAAAGGAAAGAATTCTATATTATAGAATTCTATAGATAGAGAGAGAGAGAATTCTATATTATAGCTGCTCACAGGTAAGTGTCACCAAAAAAAAAAAAAAGATTCTGCAAATTCAACACAGTTTGTCTACGTACCATCAGGATAGATAAGAAATCAGATACACAAGTCCAAATTGCTTGTATAAAATCTTTGGGCTCAGATATATTTCAGAATTGAGAATTTTTCAGATTTTAGAAAGAGAATGTAATGTACATACCATAGATTACGTAGCGTGTACAACAGCATGCCATAATCAAATGCATAAACATTTCTGCAGTGAATTATTTGAATATTCACACGAAATTATAGAAAAGACCAAAAATAGCCTCATGTCTGTTTAGGTCAGGTTTGGGTACTAAATGAGTTTAGGTCTGATCAGGTTTGCTATCCGATGCTATTTTTAAACATAGTTTAAAAACTATTTTTCAGAACTTTTTGTATTTCAGATATACAGATAAGGGATTAGAGACTACCCCCTTCCCTGACATTCACAAGTTCGTAAAATCGAAACAAATCCAAATTAAGCCAGACAAAAGGTAGATCTACTACAGCCTACAGCCAGCCTGCCTGTAAACTCTCCGTCTATAATCTACAGTCTGTTCTTACACACTCTGTCTACTAATTCCCTATAATCTACCACTTGTACATAACCTCAGTCTATAACCAGTACATAGTCCTGTAGCTTTGGTTTCGTGACAGTCCAAGAAGGAAAGTGAAAGTGTTCTGAAAAGGGGCAATTCTCTTCCAACTAGGCCATTTGAAAAGATGTCCATGCCATATAGGCTTCAAATAGTTATGTATCTTCACATCAATTACATTCACATCTATAATATTAAAATCTAGGAGCGTAGGGCCTATGTGATTATTGTCACTTTTTTTTTCCAAACTGTAAAGGAAAATGAAATCTCTCCAGGTGATCTTCATCTGCACTTTTCTCTATCAACATAACCATTACATGAAAGAAGGGAGAATAAACTATTTATGCCCAATATCAAAATAGTTCTATTTTTCTTCTGCTTTAGTTTTCAATGACCCATATGTTGTCCTGCTTAGAGTATAAAAAGACCCAAGTCACAAGGAAAGAATTATCGTTCCTCTTTTAGAAATAAACGTTAAACTGTTTTAAAATGTGTGAGTTACTACAGGGAGAAGGCTGACATAAATGGTGTATTAGGTTCATGGATCAGAAGACCTACCGTTGTTAAGATCTCAGTTCTCACCAAATTGATCTAGAGGTTCAATGTAACCTTAAGCAAAATACCAGCAGTGGTTTTTTTGTTTTGTTTTATATTGATGTGTTGACTCTGAAACTTACACAGAAAAGCAAAGGACCTAGAATAGCCAAGACAATTTCGAAAAACTAAATTGAAGAACTAATAGAACTGATTTCAGACTTCTTGTAGAGCTCCAGTAATCTAGAGAATGTGAAAAAGAGACATATAGATTAATGGAACAGACTAGAGAGTCCAGAAGTAGACCTGCTCATATATGTCAATTGATTTTTGACAAAGATGCTGAGATCATTCATTGGAGAAACAGTTACTTCAAAAGAATGGTGCTGGAACAAATATATATTTATAAGGAGGAGGAAATGAATTCACACCCCTGCCTCACAGCATATGCAAAAATTTACCCAAAATGAATCAGAAACCTAATCATAAAAAAAATAATATAAAATTTTATCTAATAGAAAAAATTGACTTTGGCAAAGGTAACTTCAGACACAAAGTGTGACTTATGAAAAGAGAAATGATAAGTTGGACTTGATCAAAATTAAAAACCACTGTTCATTGAAAGACACCACTAATAAAATGAAAAGGCAAGCCACAGATGGTGGAAAATATTTGCAGAACAGATATCTGATAAAGGCATGTACTGAGGAAATATAAAAATCTCTTCTAACTCAGTAAGATGAACTTGTTTTTAAAACTGGGCAAAAGATTTGAACAGAAACTTCACAAAAGATGATATACAAATGGCCAATAAGCACAGGAAGAGATAATGAATATCATTAGTCATTAGGAAAATGCAAAATAAAACCAAAAATAAGCACATCCATTAGAACAATCAAAATATGAAAGACTGGCAATATCAAGGCACACTTTGACACAGTTTCATAATTTCTTAAAATGTTAAACATACACTTACCCTATGACCCAGCAATTCCGCCCTTGTGTATTTATCTAAGAGAAATGAAAACCTATGTCAACACGAAGACTTGTACATGAATAGTTATAGAAACTCTATTCATAATAGCCAAAATCTGGGAACAATCCAAATGTCCATCAACAGGTGAATGGATAAATAAATAGTTATACATCCATGTAATGGAATACTATTCAGCAATAGAAAAAGAAGGCACAATTGATACATACAGCATCTTGGATAACTCTTAAAAATGTAGTACTTATTGAAAGAAGTCAGACATAAAACAGTATGAGTCCATTCACAGGAAACTCTAGAAACGATGAATCTTTGGCAACAGGAGATCAATAATTACCTGGGGGAAGGGAGGCTGGGTCTGGAAAGGGGCACAAGGGAACCTTTTGGGGCAATGAAAGTGTTCTTTCTTTAGATTATGCCGGTGATTACATGCAGTGTCCATTGGCCAGAATTCATTAAACTTTCCACTTAAATGGATTCATTTTTGGATGTAAATGATACTCCCTCAGAAATTACTTTTAGAAAAACTATATGAACAATGGTCACACATGCTTTAAGGCTCTAGCACAAGACAGGAAGGGGACTCCCTTTAATATTGCTCTGCTAGGTCCATCTTTTAAGTCCTTATAGTTCTGATCAATATCAACATTTTTCATTTGAGGTATTTGAAACCTTTGAGAGAAATATTGTTTAGACACCTTATGGAGGTTGACATACATCGAGGGAGTTATATATCATTATCAAAATGAAAAGAAGTATGTAAAATTAATGCCCACATTTAAAATGGGCACAGAGGGTGTATTAGTTTTGTAAGCTGCTGTAACAAAAGGTATCCTAAACCGGGAGACGTGAAACAACAAAGATGTATGGCCTCTGCGGTTCTAGAGACCAGAAGTCTGAGATTAAGGTGTTTGCAGAGTCACACTCCCTCTGCAACCTAAAGGGGAACTCTTCCTAGCTTCTGGTGCTTTACAGCGATCTTTGGCTTTCCTTGTCTTGCGACTTTGAATCTCTGCCTCTGTCATTACATGGTGCTCTCCCTGTCTGTCTTCTAAATCCTACTAGTGTGGGCCCACACTACTCCATCATGACTTCACTGTAACTTTAACCATACATCTACAATAACCATATTTCCAAGCCTTGTGCTGGACACTAGGGTTGCAAAGGATGGTCAGAAGACCCTATTGTTGAAGAGTTTTGGTTTCCTAAAGGGAAGATGCAAGTAAACAAATGCTCAAAATATGCTGTGGAATGTGCAGATCGAGATTGATTCAAAGGTGGCAAGAAGAGACTAAGTACTTACTGACTAGCTCTGCTGAAAGATGGTGAATATGAGATTGGGCCTCTAGAAGAAGTAGCTTTTTTCTAGAAGGATGGAGAAAGGGGTTAGGGGGCAGAGATTGAAATTTTCTAGGCAAAGGGAATAGCATATCCAAAGCCATAGAAGTGTGGAGAATATATCTATAGCACGTTCAGTAATTATTAGCGGTTTGAGGTGATTGGGTCATTAGCTGCACAGAGTGAATGAGGAAGACATGAAAAGCTTTGAAGAAAATCTGATGCCAGATGATGAAAGACTGCCTTGATCCCCATGGTAGAAATTTAGATATTTGGGGGGCCTGGGTGGTTCAGTCGCTAAGCATCTGCCTTCAGCTCTGGTCAGGACCCTGCGGTCCTGGGATCGAGCCCGGCATCGGGCTCCCTGCTTGGTGGGAACCCAGCTTCTCCCTCTCCCACTCCCCCTGCTTGTGTTCCCTCTCTCACTGTCTCTGACAAATAAATTCTTAAAAAAAAATTTAGATGTTCACCTGTGGGAAGTACAAAGCTGGTTAACAGATTTTGAGTAAAGAAGTAATAATAATGTTTGTATTCGTAAGCAGGAAATTAATTAACTGTATCCTTGGGAGGAGACCAAGGTGGCTTACCTAAACTAAAGCAATGGCAGTCAAATGAGAAAAGGGTAGAGTGGCTTCCACAGGTGATTAACAAAGAGAGCGAATAGTAATAGTGGCTGCGGGGGGAGAGGGAAAATTCACTCACTACTTGACAGCATTAAGTGTAGAAGAGGCTATGGGTAAGAAGAGGATATTTAAAATTTAACTTATTTATTCATGCCCCTCCTTTTTATATAAATGGATATGGGAGTGTTCTCTAGGGGATAGAGATGTTACAACAGGTTAAAAATGGAAATGGAGATGAGCAGAAATAAGTTGAAGTTGAGATGAAAAAGAACACTTTTTAAAATTTTTTTTTTTAAGATTTTTATTTATTTATTTATTTATTTATTTTGACAGACAGAGATCACAAGTAGGCAGAGAGGCAGGCAGAGAGAGAAGGAGGGGAAGCAGGCTCCCCACGGAGCAGAGAGCCCGATGCGGGGCTCGATCCCAGGACCCTGAGATCATGACCTGAGCCGAAGGCAGAGGCTTAATTAACCCACTGAGCCACCCAGGTGCCCCTAAAATTTTTTTAATTTATTTTTTATTACGATATATTTGTTTCAGGGGCACAGGTCTGTGATTTATCAGTCTTACACATTTCACAGCACTCACCATAGCACATATCCTCTCCAATGTCCATCACTCAGCACCCCCTATCCCTTCCACCCACCTCCCCTCCAGCAACCCTGTTTGTTTCCTGAGATTAAGAGTCTCTTATGGTTTGTATCCTTCTCTGGTTTTGTCTTGTTTCATTTTTTTTCCTTTCTTTCCCTATGATTCTCTGTCTTGTTTCTCAAATTCCATATGAGTGGTATCAGATGAATATAGTCTTTCTCTGATTGACTCATTTTGTTTAGCATAATACCCTCTGGTTCCATCCATGTTGTTGCAAATGGCAAGATTTCAATTTTTGATGGCTGTATAATATTCCATCCACCCCACATCTTCTTTATCCATTCATGTTGATGGACATATAGGCTCTTTCCATAGTTTGGCTATTGTGGACATTGCTGCTATCAATGTTGGGATGCACATGCCCCTTCAGATCACTACATTTGTATCTTTGGGATAAATACCATGTAAATGCTGAATCAAAAGATAGCTCTATTTTCAACTTTTTTTTTTTAAGATTTTATTTATTTATTTATTTGACAGAGATCACAAGTGGGCAGAGAGGGAGGTGGGGGTAGGGGGCAGGAAGCAGGCTCCCTGATGAGCAGAGAGCCAGATGTGGGGCTCGATCCTAGGACCCTGAGATCATGACCTCAGCCAAAGGCAGAGTCTTAACCCACTGAGCCACCCAGGCACCCCTATTTTCAACCTTCTGAGGAACCTCCATACTGTTTTCCAGAGTGGCTGCACCCGCTTGGTTTTCCACCAACAGTGTAGGAGGGCTCCCCTTCAGGAGCACTTCTTTAAGTACACACTATATGATTTATATGAGTTGATATGAGGCAGATTTGGCTTGGAGTTTCTTAATGGCCAGAGCAAAGACAGAAAGAGTCTCGGTCCAAGACCCACAATGTCCAAAGGGTGAAAATAATAAAATGGTGAGAATTCAGCTTTCCCTGGCATGAAGAACAGAAAGAAGTTTCTCCTCTCAGAGAGGGTCAGTGTTGAATACAGGTCAATCTGAGAGACAGTAGACAGATAAAAACATGACTCTAGACTCAAGAGAGAGGTTGGGCTTAGCAATCCAGACTTGAAGGTCATTGCCATGACATGTATATGTTCTTCAGAATGTCCCATTGTTCTGTCCTATACACCACAAGAATTCCATTAGCAGTAGAAAGACCCACATTTCTCTGTTAAAAGTGAGAAAACTGAAGATTATGGAGGAAAACTGACAGGTTGAGAAAATTGTCACTAAGTTCTATTTTCAAAAGGAACTTCAGATGATTCTAGAAGTTCTCATGGTGGGATTCTCTGTGAGGATCAGAGTGGTATTCCCTCCTAACTCCCCTACTGCAGTTACAAGGGACCAGTCCCATCTACAATCAACCAAAAGATGTGTTAACAGCCCCTAATATGGGGGAGATGTACCTAAGAAAATTTTTGTTACAACTTCCTTTAATGTCATGCATCATGGGCAGTCCGTTCAGTTGTGAGCTGGTGATTTCAGAATAAAAGAGGCAATATTCAGTCCTGACCAAAACTGATGTTTTTTTCAAACAACTAATGTTCACCATATGCCCATCTATGCTTTCTTGAAAAGCAAGATAAACTCCCATATTTTCTCTATTGCTGACTTAGAGAAAGAATATGTGTGCAAGTGATTTAAAATCTTCAGTAACTCCATTCCCCTGTTTTGACTTACAGTTATCAGCCACACACACAAAATCAAAATATGGACTTTCCAAGTCCATATGCGTTTTAAGAGACATTTAAGG
The DNA here is from genome assembly GCF_020171115.1 of Neogale vison. Classification (NCBI taxonomy): domain Eukaryota; kingdom Metazoa; phylum Chordata; class Mammalia; order Carnivora; family Mustelidae; genus Neogale; species Neogale vison. The sequence continues at coordinate 90,204,314 of NC_058103.1, read as the reverse complement.
GAATTCATTACTGCTGTTTAACTTTTTATGCACATCCTGATGGCATCTGCCTAGAATTCCCCAGAAACCACTGGATTCAAATCTTTATCAGTTTCATATATAATTTCTCTGAAGCCATCTGGTTCTGAACAGTTTAGGGGACACATGAAGCAAACTCCTGCTAGGAGCTCTGTACCTTTTGATTACCTAAAGGGTTTTTCTCTACCAAGTAGAACTTGCCAAAGTTTTCCCATTATTTTCTCATCCTTCCTGACTATACAATAATCATGCTTTGAAATTTGTCCGCTCATAGGCTGGGTTCAAACTTAACAATTAAAACACATAAAAATAACACCCACTTAGCACCCTGCCTTTATGCTGCAGCTACTAATTTTTAATATTTTCATCCCAAAGAGATTAGAAATTCGGCTTCTCGATCCCTAAGTAATGAGTTCCAGAGTCAGCAAAATGCTCGTTGACACCTGAGGTTCCCATACCCTCCCTCTTTAAAGCAAAATATGATATTAACCAGCACTTACATCGGCACAGTAGGAAAAAGTGAATTTCAAAGGATAGCAGTGTGAACGCTGTATTTCGCTTTCAGGTTCAGTAGATTTTTATCTTGAGTATAATAGCTTCAAAGATTAACCAGCTATTCATTTCATAAGCTTGAACACACACCTCGCATTAGAAAACAAATTGGCATTTGGAGCTCCTGGATAAAGTGCTATTCAAAGGGGCTCCATAGTCATTAAAACACAGAGTTAGTTTTGTGAATGGTGTCAGTGAAAAATCTTTCTCATGTAAAGAAAGCAGTAGGAATAAACTTTAAGTCAAAGGCAAGTTCTTCTGGTCCCTCATCCACAATGTTTATCCCAGTGGGATATGATACAGTCTGTGCAATTGCCATGTTCCACAGTAATTATAAAGAGCAATAACATGTGGTATGAATAGAACATGTAACAAAGAACAGCAGTAGATGGTAAAATAAACCACTGGTTATGTCAAAACTAATAACTTATTTACTCATGCAGAGTCAATGAGTTAAGAGGTCAGATGAGCCCCGGTGTTTAAGCCTTGCTAATAGAACACGTGGCTTTTCTGGTTCATCATTTTCAACAGTTCCTTCCGAGCCATTTTAAGGATTAGGTGACATTGACTGGGTTTCATTAACGGCTCCTGTAAGAACATGCACTCCTATCTCTCAAAAGGGAGGTCCAAGGTACTCAGTGTAAGCATTTGCCTTTTTGCAGCTTCTGGGAGAGGTGGGGCACGAGGGTACCTCACGTCATAAATCCGGCATTCGCTGTCCTAGAGAACAGCATCCATCTTTTTTAGGAATGAAAGTAATTGTACAGTGTGACACCCGGAGCATCGTGTAAAATGTTATGTATCATGGTGTACTTAAAAAAAAAAAAAAGTGCACTTCTCATTGATCTTCCCATTTTCCTTGGATTTAAAATGCAGATCTTTTCTTCCTATTGAAATCTTTGCATTTTTATATATAAATGTATAGGGGGAGAATCCATTTCAGACATATGCAGTCTCATAAATTATGTTTGCTAGTTGAAACAGTATGCACTTATGTCACGGACTGGACATCCTCCTTTATTAGAATGCTATTTATTGCCACCAGCTGCACTGCTTAGCTAAGAAAGTTCTTGACACCAGCGATTGCTTTTCAGCACCACTGCTTCCGGCTGCTCATGGGGGGCTTCTATTTCCAAATGAAGCCACCCCTCTGAAGCTCTTCCTTCTGCTACGCAGATACCTCCTGTCATCGTGATGCTGGAGAATGGGGGGGGGCGGGGGACGGCACCCACCCCTGCTCGATGATCTCTCGGGCCGTAAATCTCCAAGGGCTTGGAGATTTCTCGTCTAATAGCACTGGCCTGAGAGCTATCGGGTGCATTTGGGGAATCTACCCAATGGTAATGGAGTTTTCAAAATTAAGCTATGAATTTAGCTTGTGATCAAAGGGTGTTTCGGAGTCATTGGTGTGCATTTCAGAAGAACGGCATGGCACACATCACAGTAGACGCTGGCCCTCTATTTTATTACGTTTTACAGCAGGGAAAACTAGACAAAGGTAATTACTCTTCTTCTGTTAAAGACTATTATTACACTTGCATGAACAGTGAACCCTGCTGTTATTTTCTCTGCTGCCTGTGTCAATGGCATCCAGGCCATCCAAGCAGGAAAGGTAGAGAAATGGGGGCCTCCGTTCCTTTCCAGCTGTACAGAAGAAAGTCCACTTTGAAAGGTAATCTTGCAAACCACGGAAGTGTATGCCAACACACCAGCACATTCCATTATTTGTTGACAGGATCTATGTCCGTGTCTTCTGCACGCCAGTCTGAACACCAGCTCCCTTTTTAATGCCTCTGCACATAATTGGGCTCCCAGAGCCCACAGAGCTAACAGCGGCAGACAGTGACAGGGGAGACCTCCCTCTGTTAACATGGAAACGGAATTTCCTTGCTCTCCTCTAGAAAGGAAATTCCCTCTAGGTCAAGGTTGAGGCTTTCTGCGGTGTGGGGAGGGCAAGCTGACGCAGAAGATACCTTAACCTGTGATCCTGGAGAGCTCTCTTGAAGTGGTGTCAGGCCCTCAAGCCTTCATAAGTAGCAAATTTCTCCCCTTGACTAAACAAGAGGACAAGCAGAAAATTGATTTCTAGACATTACCTTTGAAATACAGACTGAAAATTAGAACTCCGGGGCACTCTTTGCCCCAACCGAAAGCTCAGGCGGAGACAGGCTCTGAGTGGTCTTCGTTCCAGGCATGGAAATGCAGCTGTTCAACCTAGGACCCTCTTTTGAGACAAAGTCCTCGCTCCCCTTCTTGGGTTTGGCTTCTGATGCAGCAAGGGACTGGGTTAAAACCAGAAAGTCATGAGGCTGTTACTGACAATAATGTGCACCTGAAACTCACCAACCACTTGCCAGGCAAATAGTATTTGCACCATGACAGGGCAGAAACCCAAACACAAAATTGTCACCTCTGGTTTCCCTGGTTGTTATTCCACTCGTTTAGAGATCCTGACAGGGATGCCTGGCGGCCAACTTGGGTTTTGGCTTGTTATGTTTGTTTTGTCTCCTCTTGGGCCAATCTCTACTCTTGGATTGAGTGGAAAGAGCAGGAAGAATAACATGGATTTAAAACCTGTCACGGAAGAGCGAAAATGTGGGGGTGAGGAGAGTCTGGGCGCTGGTGGGCATCTCTGTGTATTTTCACATTGGCAGTGTAAGCCTCGGGGGAGTGAGCCTCCAGCCTCCAGAGGCTCTCCACCACCTCACGGTGAGCTAGAAATGACAGGAGAGACAGGATTTGGGTAACATTACTTATTTTTCCTAAAAAGGACATGATTAAAAACAAAAGGAGCTTATCGTAGGTGACTTGGTAAAATTTCCCAAGTTTATGACTTCTCTTTAATGAGATTGAACATGGATGATGTATTTTAGACAACTAAAGAATGAGATTCAAGCTTTTGGTTTGTTTGTTTTTAAAAAGGAGGGATTTCCAGGAAAAGATCAATACCAATGCTGGAAATGGAACCTTAGAACATAAGTTGAGCACCTGGCTTGTGGAAGTCAGAAGAAATGTGGTTACTGTCTTCTTTCAAGATAATCTGTCATCTGAAATGTCATGTAGGTGAACCTGACCAATTCGTTTAATATTTATGGGTGATGTTAGCAGTACACACTTTAGGGAAAATAGAAAATGGGAAATAAAAAATGTTCCAAAGGTCAGAAGTTTTTTTTTCCAATTTATTTATTTTCAGAAAAACAGTATCATTATTTTTTCACCACACCCAGTGCTCCATGCAATCCATGCCCTCTCTAATACCCACAACCTGGTACCCCAACCTCCCACCCCCCCGCCACTTCAAACCCCTCAGATTGTTTTTCAGAGTCCATAGTCTCTCATGGTTCACCTCCCCTTCCAATTTACCCCAACTCCCTTCTCCTCTCTAACACCCCTTGTCCTCCATGCTATTTGTTATGCTCCACAAATAAGTGAAACCATATGATAATTGACTCTCTCTGCTTGACTTATTTCACTCAGCATAATCTCTTCCAGTCCCGTCCATGTTGCTACAAAAGTTGGGTATTCATCCTTTCTGATGGAGGCATAATACTCCATAGTGTATATGGACCACATCTTCCTTATCCATTCCTCCGTTGAAGAGCATCTTGGTTCTTTCCATAGTTTGGCGACCGTGGCCATTGCTGCTATAAACACTGGGGTACAGATGGCCCTTCTTCTCACGACATCTGTGTCTTTGGGGTAAATCCCCAGGAGTCCAAAGGCAGAAGTTCGAAACTGTTTCCTCTGTCTTGTCACCAGCAGTTTGAATTCATTCTGTAATACTGATTCACCAAATATTTACTGGATGCCTAGTCGGGGCCAGGTACTTTAGATCTTTAAATTCTGGATTTCTAGGATATTGCCCTCAATTTTAAGTGTAATATACAACAAATTTTGAGGAACCTATTGAACCAATTCTAGGAAAGTTTACCTTCACTCACTTCATGTTGTAAGACGCCTTTTAAGAAAGGGTCTGTAATTTATATATCCTCTCCTAAAATTCTTCAAGCTATTATAGTCTACTCTTTTATTCATAAAATGTCCTCCCTTTCAAATTTCCAAATGAGATTGATTCAGCAACTATAGAAATTTAAAAATTGGAATTATGTTTCTTCTCCCATCTCTATTAAAGAAAGAATAGTTATTAAATAACTAAATGTAATTTCCACTTCAGGAAAATAAATACTTGCGAATAAATCAATTAACTGATATTCAAATGTCCTGCCAGAAATTTTCCATTTATTAGATCCGTAAAATAAACATCACTGGATAGCACTAATAATTATCATTCATCTCAAATGAACCCAGTAGAATTAAATGAATCAATCTACAAGATTTTCTCAGTTGTGAGAATGTAAAATAGCAATTTCAGCAGTTAGAACAAATGGAATAACACAGAACAAAGTTCCTTTTTTTTTTTTTTTTTGAAGATTTTATTTATTAGAGGAAGACAGAGAAGGCGAGAGAGAGTGTGAGCAGGAAGGAGAGGGAAAAGCAGGCTCCCGGCCCTGCAGGGAGCCCGACATTGGACTGGATCCCAAGACCCTTTGATCATGACCTGAGCCAAATGCACACGCTTAACTGACTGAGCCACCCAGGCATCCCCCAAAGTCACTTGAAGGCCTATGGGATCCAGAGCCAGATGGTCTCAGCTGCAGTTTTGTGGACTTTGAGTGAGTTGCGCTATTTATCAATGCCTCATCTTTAAAGTGGGTGTGACAACATCCCTATCACGGGGAATTGTCTAGGGGAATAAAGCATTTTTCTAGTGCCAAGCACACAACAAATGGTAGCTATGTTTATCATAATACCAAATACTATTTTAAATAAATATACATAGAAGAGTTTGCAGCTGTTTCCTACTGAAAACTTAGGGGCAGAAAACTTAGTCACACCTTGACACTAGTACTAAATACAATAGGTTGTCTTTCCTGGGTAGATTAATCTCTTTTTTCTCCAAATGATACACTCCTGTTTCATTTCTCTGATTACTAAGACCAAATACCCACTTTCTCCCCCAACTTAAAGAGCTCCTAAAATCCCCTCCCTCCACAGAACATTGCCTGACTCATAGAAGTAAGATGATAAATCTCTTTTCCCCTTCAGTTTCAACAAGCTACTTGCACAACACAAACACGGAACACACCAAAGCTTGTAAGTCAATGTTTACATTACATCCCAGCCAAGGTTTTTTGCAATGCGCACAGTGTAAAATGTAGGCTTTCTGCCAGGGCAGGAGTTTAATCTATTTAATTTGTTTTCTAGGCTCCTATTAGACCATGGTTGGGCAGGAGGTGGGGGGCGGTGGCAGTAGGGCTTCTAGAATGTCTTGTGCTGCCTCTCCTCCAAAGACTGAGGGCTGGGGGAAAAGACCAGAGAGGTGTTGCATCCCGACCCCTCAAGAAGTGAGCCTGACAACAACCATGAGGCAAATGCCAGGAGAAAGAGGACAGCCACATAAGCGAGGACTCCTTCACTCTCCCAGCCCTATGAAGGAGCTTCCGTCTGAGTTAAAATGGTATCAAGTGTCCTAAAGGGGAAGAGAGTTGTGGCAGGTCTGCCTGAGAATTGTGTACATGCAAAAGCCTTCACCCAAACCCAACACTCCGGAGGTACTTCTGGGACAGTTTTGGGTCTCCCCATCCAAACTGAATAACTTGCATTCATGTATGCTATAGAAACGTAAAAGGACAATGTGAGACCTCCAAACCATGAAGAATCCACCTTGAGGAAAGTACACAAAGATGACCACATGTAAGACAATGATTCTTGAGTTTGGCTACACACTGGAATCAGTGTGTAGCTTTATAAGTACTTATGAAGTGAACATTATAAGTATTAATGCTTGTCCCCATCCCAAAGGTTTGGTTCCAGGTAGGGCCTGCACATCAGGTTTTAAAGCTCTCCCCTGGTTCTGTAAAGTATAGTTGAGAAACACTGATCCATGTAGTAAATAACCTGAGAGCCGAGTAACAAAAGCAGGAAGTGTGAACACTGTGCCCCAAGCTTGCCTAAATGTGAAGTGACACCACAGTCAAACATTGAGTCCTGGCACTGGCCCCTCCAGCTGATTTCCAAATATTTATTATTTGCCACGTGTAAAATTCTACATGAATTCTCAAAAGGGATCAGCTGCTTATCTTCTTAAACAGTAGAACCCCTTCTCTTACTCCGATAACTTGTCACCCCACTTCTCCTCCAGGGGAAACCAGCTGATTATTGTTGGGGCAATTTTTCTCTTCCACAAGAAGGTTAATTAAAAATTAAGCAGCCTGTACAGGCTATGATTATTCACCTGAAGTTGGCAGAAATAAGGCAGGGGAAGTACAGTTATAAATGCATTTTTCTAGGTTTTCTAACAAAGTAAAATTGCAAAGAAGTTGACAGGTCAACAAGTATTTCAGGGGACTGACACTACACACTTACCAACTGGGTTTTCTAGGAGCTGGAGCCTCTCCAAAAGAGAAGAGATAATGGATAAGAAGGAAAGAAAATTTAAGAGTAACAAAAGAAAATTTAAGTGTAGAGAAAGCAAAGATGTAGAAGGAAGAAGCAGAGGATAGACAAATGTTGAAGGAGAAGAGGAAGTAGATGGCCCACTGTGCAGGAAGTCATCATCTTCTGGGGGCTATCTGAGGCCAGCAAAAGGCACTTTCCAGATAACCCACTGGAAATTGAACTATCATTTGATAGTAAACAGTTCCAAAAGATTTGCTTAGAACTCTTAAAAATGAAAGTAAAAATTAGGAAAGAAAATGTATTTCCTTTTATAAAAAAACAAAATATACTTTATAATTCGATGCAGTACTTCCTACAATCAAGAGGAATGAGTCAAGTACTAGTTTTTGGTGGTGGCTGTAATTTTCCCAATAATAGTGTGGGACAGCGTGACACACCCATCATTTCACATTCACTACAGAAGCACAATACTATCACTTGGAAAATACCTGAAATTTCTTTCAATGTGGTTTTTCCAAAGGTCTCTCTTTAAGCTTTGGATATCCATATTCTCTATTTAGCATCCTCTTCCTCCTTAATTTCTCTTCTCTTATTGCTAAGTGAACTCTACCAAATCCTTGGATGTTGACTAGTGGCTTAAAATGTGTTTTATACAGTTCACCAATATTACTTTCATTGATTTCATTCAGTTTTCCATCTTTTGAAAGATACATAATTTTTCTTTGCAATGTATTTGTGTTCTATTGCATCATTATGTTGGCTTTTTATATTTGACAGTTAGAGACTGACCAGGGTGTTGACACATAGGGCCCATATAAATGTTCTGCTAAGCCAGAAAGGATGGTTGGATGGGGATTAATCATATAATTGGTTAGCTCAATAATGGATAATTCTAAGTAACCACTTTTCCCCTAACCATTACCTGATAACTTCAGGACTTGGTAATGAATAATCAGATAATGAGCTCTTCATACATAAAAGCCAGTTTTCAAGATGAATCCAGACATTTTGCCTCTTTATGCCTTTTTCTCTGACCCCAAGGACGGTTACTGGCTACCTGGGGAGGCAAGAGTCTGTTCTAAAATCATAAGTGACTCCCATTATGTTCTCCCATGAAAGAATGTTGGAGTAATTGAAATAAGTCATTTTATGGGAAATTATCTAACCAATACCAAAAAAACTCACAAAATTTCTAAAGGGGCACCATTCTATGAGTTGAAAGATGGTACTCAGGAATGAATGGTATATTGTAGAAGTTATCAATAACCAGAGTTATAAATAGCTGGGTATAAAAACAATTGCTGGTATCTGCATGACTAAATAATTTGAGATCCACCGCTGAGATGGCTCTTCTTAGTAGAAGTTATCTCCCATGAGTCAAGAACAGTACAATGAAGTGTCATAAACACCATGAAAGCTGGATCAGGAAACATTCTAGGGAAGCCTGCTGCTTACATAATTGGAAACTGCTATTTCTATTAGGACAAATATATTATTTGTGGCAATAAAAGTATGTGCTATATCTACACATTGTTTTCTGTCATACTTAATTGGAACGATCTTTTTAGGAAAGGGACAGAGAAAAGGAAAATACATCTCCATAACCTCCCCTCAGCTGAAGCCTTAGTTTTTTAACTGAGATCCACACAGTTAAACGTACACACAGGAATGAGCAAGGTAAACAATCAAAATGTCCTGAGTTTAGTGCAGCAAAGACTAACGTTGATTCTCAGAAGCTAAAGAAATTTCAAATAACTTCAAAGCCATTAACAATACAGACAACGGTCGAATCAGTGTCAAAATCTTGGGCTAAATGGCATATGTCAGCCAGGATTTGCAAAAGGAAACTTACCTGCTTCAAGCACATCTGCTTAAAAAAATAACAATAATAAAAAATATATATTGGTGAATTTTACAATTCAGTAAGCAGAGAAAAAGGTTAGGAATTCAATGGGCACAAAACTATTGATTATCAAAATATTTAATAAAAGGAATGATAAACATTGAGGAAAACATAAGAAAATAATTTCCAGCAACTTTGTTTACCTCTTTCTAAAGCTAGTGATCAAGCAAAGAAAGTCTCTTTTAAACCAGAGTCTTGCAATATTCTTTTCCATCATGGGATCCTGAATCAAGTTTCTAGCCCCAAGAACCAGAAACAAGTGGAAATACGGTCAATTTGTGTAATCAGCCAATGCAGAGACCAGTCAATGCTGAAGGAAAATCATCCTGGGAAGCTTATTATGCCCAATTTAAAATAATAAGCCAAATGAACCATCGGAGTGAGGAACAGAAAGCACTATTTCTTGCTGCCAGTCTAAAAGGAACTGCTTTTATTGTGCTAAGCAATTTGTCAGGAAAAGACAGAAAGAGCTTGCTGGTATTATTAGCACATTAACCAGACTTTTTATAGTTGGACACAAGGCAGGATTGGCCAGAGTGAAATTCAAGAATTGTATTAGAAAAAGTGGATAGTTACCAACCAGATCAACCCAAGATACTGAATAATGATTACATCAAATGTATCCAGATGCCCCGAGGGCCTAGCTAGTATCTGAACTCCATTTTCTGAGGTATTTTATAAGTCATCAACTAGAAATAAAGTTGCATTATTTTTGTCTTAAATCTAATATCATAAGTACTCTCTTAAAGGCTTATTATTTAGTAATCTTCCTGATAAATCTTAGGAGAAAACACTGCTTAAAGTAAAATGAGTATAAAATAGGAAGATTAGAGACATCAAAGACTTATGCTAACGCAAATGTTGGCCAAGATCAATCTGCTTTAATAGTTCTTAAACTTTCACCTCTAAGAAGAATCCTCTTGGAAGGCTTCTTAAAAATACAGCTTCTAGCACCTCATCTCTGAGGATTCTGTTTCAATAGGTCTGCAATGAGGCCTAGAAATCTCTGTAATTAACAATCTTCTCTGGTTATTCTGGTGCACCTGAAAGTCTGAGAGCCACACTTACATTTTAATGATAGTAAACTCTATGCAGTTATTCATACTAATATTTTTCTATGGAAATTCTAATGATATATATTTTATTAATGTGATAACGTTAATTTTTTCCCTATTTTTTTGCCAAAAAGATACGTGACCTCCAAAAAGGCAATTTTTGGAAAAAATATCAAGAATTGAATAAATGGGCGGTGCCTGCATGGCTCAGTTTTCTAAGTGGCTGGCTCTTGATTTTGGCTCAGATCATGATCTCAGGGTCCTGGGCTCTGTGCTCAGTGGGGAGTCTGTTTGAGGTTTCTTTCTCTCCCTTTCCCACTGGCCCCCCACGACATGTGCTTTCTTTCTAAAATAAATAGATCTTTTAAAAATTGAACAAATGGCATACATACCACATTAACTGGTGAAATTAATATAATAAAAGTTCTTACATGATGCCAGAGCCATGAGTACATGATCTGAGAGACACATAGAGCAGAGCAGGTCCAACTGTTTTATAGCTACATGAGGCAGAACAAAAGCCTGTCATTGAATGCCACTGAAATTTGTTTGTTGCAGAGCATTAGCTAATTAACATATCTTCTCATTTTAAAAAATTACATGCATCTTTTCAAATAATGACTGAACTCTCAAGTAAGAGATCTCCAAGGGGCCAAAAATAGAGAAAAATAAAAATTCAAGTGGTAGCTGTGAGCTGACCCTAATCTTGATAAATCTTCAAATTCTGAAGGGCTTGGTAATTTGGGGGTGGGAGGGCAGGGCAGGAGGAGATGAAACCTAAAAAATATGTCTGTTGGCAATGAGATGATATGGAATCTTATTTTTTCAAACAAGTATGGAATATGTGATAATAATGATATAATATTTCTTAATTGTATACACTATTAAAATATAAATTGACAGTAACTAAAATAGTATGGTACTGGCCACAAATAGACTAAGCGAAGTACAGTTGATGGAAAAGTAAAAAGGATTTTCCTTGAGAACTTGTAGTCTATAATCTTATCCTTGCCAAGGTTTTTATATTTACTAGACACACACACACATGTGTGCACACACACATACACACACACACGCACATTAATTACACATCATTTATAATGCATGATCTGGGCATCTTATCAAGAATATGTTATAAAAAGTTATTCTGTGTAGGTGATAGTACTGGGCCAGTTGAAGGAAGAAAATGCAAAACGTTCTGGACAAACACACCCTCAATTCCTGATGTAGAGTTTCCACAAAGAAGCCCAAGCCATCATGAGATGACAATCCAGAATTATAAAACACAAAAAGAAGCGATGTGCCATGACTGTCTGATGGAGTCAGCAGCCAAACGGACAGCAGAAACAGATCTCAAGAACTTCAGGAAATGATCACACAGATACTTTAAAATAAGTACTTCAGATTGCTTTAAAATGTAAAAGAAAGAATAAAAAATGATTTAAAGGAACTTCCAAGAAATACCAGACAGATGAGAAGAGAAAGAAAATAGAACTTAAAGAAATATTCAAAGGAAAGAGAGATGTAGTGTTGGAAAATATAAAAGATATTAAGAGATATGGAAAACAAAATGAAAAGTTTTGAAAGGTGCCAAATGGGACAAATACATAATATATGACAGGAACAGTATTTAAAGTTATAGTATCAAGAGACCATCCCAGAATTGAAGAATCAAATTCAGGAATCACAATGAAACCCAAGGAGGATAAATTACTATAAATACACCTGGATAATAACTATTCAATAAATGTAAAATTAAAAAAATTTAGAAAATGTAAAATATAATTTATTGTTAGCACAACCCCACTGGAAATTGAACATAGAAGGAATGAGTGGGGTGCAAGTAGAAATGGCAAGCAAATTGTTACCCCTGAAGTCATCACTGTTACTATCATTGTATCTGGTTGACACTCCTTTAGAATTGCCCACATATTTAAAGGAGTGTCAACCAGATACAATGATAGTAACAGTGATGACTTCAGGGGTAACAACAAAAAGGTATAACTAAAATACTATACAATAATAACCAGCAAAATGGGAGGAATTAAAATTTTATTAAACCTTTGTCTCAGATGAAGGTAAAGATGATTAGTCTTAGAACTCTTCAATTCATGTTAAAAAACTAAAAACTAAAAACTAAAAATAAGTTTATTATTCCAAATTAGTAGAGGGAAGAAACTGAATAAAAACTCAATCAACCAGGGGAGCCTGGGTGGTTCAGTTGGTTGCCTTTGGCTCAGGTCATGATCCCAGAGTCCCAAGATCCAGCCCTGCATCTGGCTCCCTGCTCAGTGGGGAGTTATCTTCTCCCTCAGACACTTCCCCTTCTTATGTTCTCGATCTCTCTCTCAAATAAATAAATAAATAAAATCTTTAAAAAAAAAAAAAAGACTCAATCAACCCAATAAAAGAGTAGGAAAAAAGATAAAAAGAAACATAAAGAAGCAGAGTAGGACTTCTGTTTCCATGCAAGGTAAAATACCAGGGATTGGGTTTACCTTCCTAGCTGAAACACATAAACAAACAAGTAATGGTTTTCAAGTCACTGTTGATCAGGTGGTGAAGGTCAGTGGCCTCTGAGAAATGGAAAACAAAAGATATGAATCTTAATACTGATCCAGCTTATTGCCTTGAGAGAGTTTCCAAGCCATCGTACAGGGAGGTGGAACTCAGGTAGAGCCCAGCAGACTCCCAGCGTTGAGGAGGTGGAGATGACAGTATGAGGGGACTGAAAAAGCTAGAGTTCTTCGGACCAAGCCTCACAGAAGTGAGAGTGGTTTTGAGAGAGAACTCTGGAGGTGAACAGAGGGTGCCTCTGGGCTTTTGGCGAAATACTAACCAATGAATTGTATGAGGAAACTAGGTGAGGCTATAGGAAAAGGATCATCCAAAAATCATTACAGGAAGTGGTACCAGCTGCTCATACAGGGCTAGAAATAGTTTCTGTATCCAACAGCCAGACTGGAAATGCAAAATTAATGATGTGTTTCACAGCTATTTGGGGGAAGGATCTTTTTTTATTAGGGGGGAATCATTAGCTCTAGACTACGCACTGCTATGTTCCCACTAACAAATCTTAAAAGGAAGACCTAGCTAAAACAGCTTTGAAAAAGAGAAACAAAGCTGAAGGACTAACACTGTCTGTTTCAAGACTTAGAAAGTCGTAGTGCTCAAGAAAATGTGGTATTGCCATCAAAATAGACAAATCAATGGACAGCATAGAGATCAGAAGTAGTACACATTTTTAACAAAGGTGCATAGGCAGTTCATGGGAGAGAAGATAATCTTTTCAACAAATGATGGTGGGGCATTTTATCCATATTCAAAAAATGAAATCCAATCCATGCCTTGCATTACATTAAAAAGTTAACTCAAGATGGATCATAAACCTATATGTAAAACCTAAAACCATAAAATTTCTTGAGAAAAGTGAGAAAATCTCTGTAACCTTGCATTAGGCAATAATTTCTTACATATGACCTCAAAATCATGGTCTGTAAAAGAAGTTGAAAAATCGAATTTCATAGAAATTATAAACTCCTGTTCTTGAAAAGACGCTGTTAAGATAATCACAGTCTAAAAGACAATATCACTTTCGTACCTCCTGTTGCCTGACTGTCATTAGAAGTTCATGTCTGTGTGGATTCCCCATACATATGAAACTATATTTGATTTTCTCCTGTTGAATGGGTCAATAAGAAATTCTAGAGCTGAAAAATTAATGGAAGCCAAAAATTCATTGGATGAACTTAACAGCAGATTATTACACTCTGAAAGAAAACATGAGTATGCTTAAAAACTTAAGATATAAATTATCCAAATTAAAGTGCAGACTAAAGATGGTGAGAAAATCAGAGTTCCAATAGCCTGTGGGACAATTTAGAGGTCTAACATAATGGTAATTGGAGATCCTGAAGGGGAGAAACTGAGAGAGGCAGAAGAAATACTTGGCTGAAAATTTTCCAATTTTCTTGAAAACTCAGAGATCCAAAAACTCAATAAAGCTGGGGCAAAGTAAACAATAAAAAATTATACCAAAGTGTATTATGATGTTATGATTAACAGAACTAAGGTCTGTCTCACATTAATGATTGTTTATATGCTCCTGCTCTGAAGTTAAAATTAGGGCCAGATGTCTACAAAAAGTTCTATAGGCAAGTGCTTATAGCAACTTTATCCTGAACAGCCCCAAACTGGAAACACTCAAATTTCCATCAACAGTTAAATGGATAAACAAAATAATGGTATATCTTTACAATGAATACTACTCAGCAATAAAAAGGAAGAAGCCACCCATATACCAATAGCATGGGTAAATGTAAAAGAATTTTGCTAAGCAAAGAAGCTGGAAAGAAAAGAGTATATATACTATGATTCCATTTTTATGAAAATCTAGAGCAAACAAACAAATCTGAAGTGACAAGAAGACCAGTGTTTGCCTCTGGCTTTGATTTGGTGTTAGTTTTGATCACGAATGGACCTGGAGGAATTGGTCTGTATCTTGCTTGGAGTAGTAATTACATGGATATAAACATTTGCCAAAAGTCCTCAAACTATCCATGTAAGATGGATGCATTTTATTGTCTGAAAATCATACCCCAACCATGTTAATTTTTTAAAATGAGAAATATTATAAATTTTCTAGCACCATAAGTACACTGCAAATAAATTATTCAAATATGCAATTTCCTACAGAGAAAATGACAAGAGCTAGTTGAAGACGTGTAGGAAGATCTAAATAGATGAAGGGTTATTCCATGTTATGGACAGGCAACCTCTATATGATGAAAATGTTTGCTGTCCCTCAAATAGGCCCAAAATTCAAAGAGCAAAGGGTCAAAAATAGCCATGAAAAATTGTAAGAATTATAATGACCAGTGAAGGTTGAGGGAAAGATTAGAAATGATGTGATAAAAATTAAAATGTTGAAAACCTCTCTATGCCATTGTAAAAAATTATCTCACAGCATTTTATAAAGAAAGAAAACAATTTTATTCTGTTTTTAAAGAAAGTAGCACCAGGAGCGCCTGGCTGGCTCAGTTGGAAGAACATATGACTCTTGATCTTCGGATCATGAGTTCAAGCCCCATGTTGGATATAGAGATTACTTAAATAAATAAAACGTTTAAAAAAAAAAAAAAAGGCAGCACCAGGGAATTTACATATTTGTCATAGTAAATTATTCTCCTCTACCAGCTACTACATTAAAACCAGTAAGAGTGAAATATGAATTTTGAAAGGGCATTTGTCTAGCACTAGCCAGTTAGGGTTCTGACCTATTAGTGATTTTTTTTTTATATTTTATTTATTTGACAGAGAGATCACAAGTAGGCAGAGAGGCAGGCAGAGGGGGAAGGGAACGCAGGCTCCCCGCTGAGCAGAGAAACTGCTCCAGGGCTCAATCCCAGGACCCTGAGATCTTGACCTGAGCTGAAGGCAGAGGCTTCACCCACTGAACCACCCAGGTGCCCCTGTTAGTGATTTGTTAGTTGATCATTTTCCTGACTGAACCCCCAAAAGAATATTCCTAACTAAAAATTCTTCCCAGAGAATAAGCCAGAATGACTGTTAGGGAATGTCAACATCTTAGCTCGTACGCCCCAGAGTCTTGAGTTCAACATTCCTCTCACTGCAGTTTTCCTCGGGGTTAGAATTGGGATGGGTACCAGGTATGGAGAGGAGAGAACAATGACTCGGGTATGTGAGGTTCGCAGTCTCTTCCTCATCCTTTTTAACTTACCTAGTTCCTTAGAACAGAAGTCACATCTTCTACCCTTACATAGGCTAGGGCTATGCAAGCAGCATACATCTTAGAAGGGAGTCTTCCAAGCTCGGTTAGGATATGTTAAACAGGAGATAAAGGCATTTAGAAAATTACTTTCTTGATCTGCGCAATACTTGACTTTAATTATTAAAGAAGTCAGTTTTGAGACTCCAAGCTGATCACTGGCCTCTTTCTTCCAGGCTGGCCTGTCCTCTACCTCCCGGGTCTGTAATCTTCATGACTGAGGCTTGGGACAAAGAAGCATCTTCAGTTATTGATCTTTCTGGGCTAATACAATGAAATCAAAGATAACTACATTATTATATATCTACCCAACTGCACAAAATAATTAACTTAGTACCTAGTGCCTCAAAATCCAATAATCATATAAATTAATCTACTTATACCCTTCTCAGGGAGGAAAAATCATTTTTTTAAACCTTGAAAGCCCAAGTTATCTTTAATTAGAGAATAAAATTATGAGAAATCCAAATCATGATGAAAGTGTTACTTTCAATAAAATTTTATCTATTACAAAGGATATGAACGTATGGATAGGAATGGGGAAATAATACCAAAAAAATAAAAATAGATTACTTTTTAAGGTGAAGACATATTTTTAGTTTTTCTTCTTTATATTTATGATATTCTTGTTATGTTGCTTCTACAACAGAATTATTGTTTCAGTTGATGAGTCCATCTGGAAAGTCAAAATAACAATTCTGTGGAGGGTTGATTTCATCGCAATTGTTACTAACCATTTTCTAGCTCCTTAGTCAACCTTATTTAATTTGATGAGACATTCAGAGTAAATGAGGACACTCATGCCAGCCTCTACCATTCCTTCTTTTCCCAACACCCCACCACTACCACCACCTTAGGCAGGCAATGAAGTCCCCGTTGTGAAATACTTTAGTCAACTTTGAGCTCTCACATGTTCAGTGTCAGTTATTAATAATAGAGAACCATAGTGGGGCGCCTGGGTGGCTGAGTGGGTTGGGCCTCTGCCTTTAGCTCAGGTCATGATCTCAGGGTCCTGGGATCGAGCCCCGAGCTGGGCTCTCTGCTCAGCAGGGAGCCTGCTTCCCTCTCTCTCTCTCTCTCTCTCTCTCTCCCTGCCTGCCTCTCTGCCTACTTGTGATCTCTCTCTGTCAAATAAATAAAAAAATAAAATATTTAAAAAATAATAGAGAACCATAGCAAATGAGATGCACACAATATTCAGTATGGTCAGGAAAAAGTAAACCATGATCACTTCTCTGGCCCATATCACAAGTCCTCTGAACCAGGAACACTTCTTTGCAATGTGGTCATCATGCCTTTGTAAGAAAGACATGTTGGGAGGCACCTGGGTGGCTCAGTTATTGAGCATCTGCCTTTGGCTTGGGTCATGATCCTGGGCTCCTGGGATTGAGCCCCGCATTGGGCTCCCTGCTCAGAGGGAAGCCTGCTTCTCTGCCTCCCACTTCTCCTGCTTGTGTTCCCTCTCTATGTGTCTCTCTGTGTCAAATAAATAAAATCTTGAAAAGGAAAGGAAAAGACATGTTGGAGCTTGATAAAGTCCACGGGGCAGTCACTGAATGATTATATGTGAAGATCTAAGTGTAGATCCTAAGAGAACTTAGGATCCGTACTCCTATTCTAAGAGTAGAAGGCATGATCAATCAGAGGTTGTAAAACTTGTCCAAGGTCATGCATCATAGCCAGAATTCCTACACAGGCTCACTAGCTCCTGAGTACATGTTCTTAACTTCTACACTATCTGTAATTCTACAAATCAAAAAGAATTTGGATTTTTAGGCAATAAGGAATTTATTTATGTTTGGGGCAGTAAAGTCTCAAAACACATTTTTGACAACTTTATGCCCGAATATGACAATAATTTCATTTTTTTTTGCCCTTTGGAGAAATAAGCACCAAAAATCTACTTTGAACACCATAAATTAATGAGGAAGCAATTCCATTTTAGGAATTTATACAACAGATATAGCACACATGTACATGAAGACATATGTACAAGCATATTTGTTGCAGTGTTTGTATTCACAAAAGACCGGGTATCAATCTAGATGTTTAGCAATAGAAGACCAATTAAATAAATTACATTTTATCCACGCAATGATTACCTCCTTCAGAAGAATAGGGGAGACCTCCAGGTACTGATACCTAGACTGATCTCCAACATATATTGTTAACTGTAAAAAGCGCAGGGCACAGGCATGTCTGGCAGATTGATTCCAGTTGCCCATCCTGAGCCACTCTCCACTTCTCTCTGTTCCATCCCCTTGTCCTTGGAGACCAACCTCTATGGATTGCATCATGGGTTCCTAGATCCTCCTGCGGCTGGTCGTGTTTGGCCAGTGGGGACCCTCAGCATGGGATCCGAAGAAAGGAGGGTGAGGTCTGTGTGTTAATCCCTTTCCTGCCTTGGATAAGCTGCATCACTCCTTTTCCCCCAGAGCAGTGCTTCCTTCTAAGTTCAAGTAACCACTCATTCTCCTCCTTTCTTTGAGCCTCGGGTATAGAACAGCTACACTGCTTCTGCCCTGTGTTACCGAGCTAACTGTTTGTGACCCCGCTGTATTGTAACCCATATATTTGGAGAAACTCTCCTCTAATTTTCCAAATTTGTGTTGCCCTCTGTTTCCTGTTAGGACCCAAATAAGCTTTGTTAATAAGACAGCGAGTGGCAGAGGTAGAGAAATACATACTCCAATACACACTCAATATGCAGAGAATACATTTATGGTTATTAAAAGTGCTAACAATAACTGTCAGGAAGAGAAAATGTCACTGGGGGTTTGGGAATGGAAAGAAGTCTTTAAAGTCTTTACCTTCATGGTATATCCTTTAATACCGTTTGAGTTTCTTTCATGTTGACATATTGGCCATTAAGAAAAATAATAAAATGGGGGCGCCTGGGTGGCTCAATGGGTTGAGCTGCTGCCTTCGGCTCAGGTCATGATCTCAGGGTCCTGGGATCGAGTCCCACATCGGGCTCTCTGCTCAGCGGGGAGCCTGCTTCCTCCTCTCTCTCTCTGCCTGCCTCTCTGCCTACTTGTGATCTCTCTCTGTCAAATAAATAAATAAAATCTTTAAAAAAAAAAAAAGAAAGAAAAATAATAAAATGCTAAGAAAACAAACTTCATCTCCAGGATGGGAAAAACCAATGAGGAAACTCTCCCATAAAGCCCAAAGCTTAGTTTAGATAGTGTGTGTAGATGAAAATTTAGTGCATGTATAGTCTGTGAACTTGAGAACTGTACATGGGTAGAGATGGCTTCTCCCCAAATAATATTTTGCAGACACTTTAACATCCTGTGATACCCACAAACATATATCCTCTACTTTTAAATGGGTTGCCATGAAGTTATTAAGATTTTTATTGAGGTTTAAATTATAGATACAACTCACAGGCTAGCCGCCACCTTCGTTTGGACTAAATGTAACAATTATTCAAGTTTACCGTTGGCCTTATGAAGCGAAAAC
This sequence comes from Neogale vison, assembly GCF_020171115.1. NCBI lineage: Eukaryota > Metazoa > Chordata > Mammalia > Carnivora > Mustelidae > Neogale > Neogale vison. Next base: position 90,185,074 of record NC_058103.1, on the reverse strand, counting down.
TCACTAATGAGAATTAGTGAAGGTCACTCCAGGCCAAAAGAAATCAGCTTTACTCTCAGGACTTAAACTTTCCGTCACATCTTGAATCAACAGTTTTATAAGCAGTGAATGCAAAAATTAAGTTGCCTTTTTTTTTTTTTTTTGGCAACAATTTAGCAAAGGCATATGCTTCAAACTCAAATGACTTCACTTCACATTGAAATTAAGAAATGTTTTGAAGCATAGTCATTTGATAAGAATCCGCTTCAAAATAAGCAGTGTGCTTCTTTTTAAGGGGACCTACATCCTTTAACATGCGACTCCACAGCGTGGCACACGAAAAAACCAAGTGCTCCCAAAGATAGTCCCCAAATATATCCCAGTCCGCAGTTTCAGTGGCTGTGTTTCTTTGTTATTTGGGTCCCCACTTGATGGCCGTAGGTGCAAACCCCACCGTAGTCTTCTTCATGGCAGTCATGAAAAACGCTTTGAGAAAAAGGAGCTGGATTTCTGCCAACCTCCTCTTGACTTCAATGTGATTCAGCTTTCAAGACCTGATTGTTTTCTCCTCTCTCCCAGGAACCACTAGCTACCTTATTACCAGAAAGAATGACCCTTTGACAGCACAACTGCAATCCCGAATCTCCTCCAAATTGTAACCTCAAAGATGCCAATGGCATTGAAAAACTAATCAAGATCAGAAGGTCAGAAAGACAAATGCATTAGTACATATATGGTCTCCAAGTTATTTGGCAATTTCTTAGCTTGCAAAAAAATCATTTCTAAAGTTTCTTTTGACATATTTATTGCCTTTTTGCTTACAATCTTTACACTGCCAGCATTAATGTATAGGGGATTCTGCGGTACGAGAATACTGCCTTTATTTTATTTGCAATCCATTGTATAGTGTTGAACTAGAAACAACAGCCTCCTCCTTCCTCAAACAATCATTATTATTCTCCTACTTAGTTTTTACTATTAGCAAAACATCAGTTAGATCAGCTACTTACTAAAAAATATTTCATAAACAGAAGAAACTAAAAGGTTAAAAAAAGTAAGGTCAGATAAATAATAAACAGGACTGGCTTTTGAATCAAGCTGTTTAACAACTTGGAATAATCCAGCTCTAAAGTACCTCTCTCCATTATAATTAAGTTGGTTAAATAAAACAGTAATAGATAGAGCCTTTTTAAAAAAAATCTGCATAGACCAGTAATTGCTTAATTTCTTGAAAGTAACTTGAAATTTTATTATAATAATAATAAATTATAGCAACCACTTACTAAGTATCTGCTACATGTTAGATACTTCACATGCATTATTTCTAATCTTTATTACAACCCGTCTGGGCAAAGTATTAATGTACCCATTTTATAGAAAAGGAAACACGCGCAGAGACACTCTCATGTCTCCTAGGACAATACCATTTTCTTTCTTTCAATTTCCTTCAATGCTTCAGTTATGTCAAATGTGTCAAATGACTTTGTACAGTCATGCAACCATTTTTGCTGATTTATTCACTGACTGAGCCACTGTAATTTACTCATTGTCTTGGGTTTGGGGTGACACAGCTTGACAGTTGAAAGGGACATGTTCAATGTCATTGAAATAATGAAATCGTCCATAGAATGGCCCGCATCATCTTGAAGATTCTGTTTACAAAGACACCAACATGAAACAGGTTTTAATCATTAAATTGATAGACATTTCCTAGAGTAAGAAACTGGCTATATTTTGTAATTTTGTTGTGTACTACCAAATCTTGTGTGGGTGTACAAAAATCAAGCACACGTGGCTGACAGAATTGTCATCCTCAAGGTTAAAGAGGTTCCATATCTTAGTCTAAAAGAAAGAAACCACGTTGTTGAATTACTGATCTGGTTCCAAGAGCAGCACTGAATTTAAAGGGATGACCATTCCACAACCTCACTTACTGTGCTGACCGCAACCGTAGACCAGAAGGCTACACCTCGTTGAAGATGACAGTCCTGGTCTCCATTCTATCATGGCAAAAGTCTTCTCTACAGCCACAGAATACCAAATCTAACCTCACCATTCGAGAAAGGTGTATCTCTTTAAGCTCTTCCCAATGGCTTTTATGGCAACGAAGAAACCAAGGAACATATTTTTCTTGCCATCTTACACACTGTTTTTAGTCTTTCTCTGGCAACATGCCTAGAGTGTGAGGGTTGGTCTCTAGATAGATCTTTAAGTTTTTCTCCTCGCCAATTACCATCAGTCAAATACCCTCATTATCAGTGGTATCTTAAACTCCGGGTTACACCTCCTTTTTAATTCTGCTTCCAGAAGTAGAGCTTCTAAAATAGATACTTCTATTAATGATGTCACTCAGCTGACCATTTATGCCTAAAGATGGAGTTAGAAAGACAACAGTTTTCTAAAAGAAAAGAAAAAGTAAACAATGGTAGCTTTTGTACACGAAGTTGTGTTATCTCTACTTAATAGGACGTCAAAATTCTCTACAAAGGAGCCTAAGTTTCCAAGAATAAAATGATTTGCATACATCAATACTAGAGTCCCTATTTTGCTTACCCATTCTTATACCAGGTCTCATGGAGAGCTGAAGTATCTTTTTTTAAAAGATTTTTACAGAACATTGATTTATTCTAGAGAGCGAGGGAGAGGAAGAGTGTACAGAGAGGGAGAGGGAGAAAAGCCAACTGCTTGCTGAAGGCAGAGCCTGATTTGCGGCTCTGTCTCAGGACCTTGAGATCATGGCCTGAGCTGAAATCCGGAGTCAGGCGTTAAACCGACTGAGCCACCCAGGCGCTCCTCTGAAGTATTTTTAATCTCAGGTCTCCTTCATCTCACTCTTGAACAAGCATACCACAACTTTCTCACTCCTGCAGCATTTACATTTCTAATTCCTGAAGTCTTTTTAAGACCTAAACATGGGGGGGGGGGCCCTGAAAGGGAATTTTAGAAAGTTGGAATATTTAGGTCAAATTTTAATGACATTATATTTGTGTAGATGTGGGGGAAATACTTTATATAGACCAAAGGGAGAAAGTCTGCTTGGCGGTATCATGGAGAGCTTAATTAACTACAGTATAGTTATAAAACTGCGGAAATTGAACACAGGCACAATCCTTTTATCTAAAGTCTGTATACCAATTTCATTTATTATCCAAACAGTGGCCTTTATGGCATTCTTCCCGCCCACCCCAGTAAAGAGTCTAATCCAACCTCACAAATCACATCTGTCCTATTAGTCTGCTTAGGTATGGAATAGTTATTTGGGCTTTCCTTTGAGTAATGTAGGCCACTTAACTTATTTATAGAATGTCCATCAATATGGGTTTGTGTGAAGTGTCAGAGGACTTCATTCCCGTTAGGCATTTGGGGCTGGGATACAAAGAAATGAGGTTTCATAGTGTCATGTTAAAGGCAAGTCACCTTTTTTGGTAATGTTAGGTTTGATCACTTGGTTAAGAAGGTTGTCTGTTTTCTCTACTCTATAGCTATTTTTCCTTTTTTAATAACTAAGTAATGTGTAGTAAGATACTTTCATGTAATATTAAATCTGTTCTTCAAGTTTCTTCCATTATTTTTTATTAAGTTCAGTTACCCAACATAGGTATATCATAGTTCCAGATACAGAATTCAGTAATTCATCAGTTGCATATAACACCCAATGCTCATCAGATCAGGTGCCCTCCTTAATGCCCATCACCCAGTTACCCCATCCCCCTAACCCCCTCTCTTCTGCAACCCTCAATTTTTTTCCCCAGAGTCCAGAGTCTCTCATGGTTTCACTCCTGTACCCAGGAGTACAAGTGCTGGGTTGTAGGGTAGCACTATTTTTAACTTCTTGAGGATCCTCCATACTGTTTCCCAGAGTGGCTGTACCAACTTGCATTCCCACCAATGTGTAAGAGTTCCCTTTTCTCCACATCCTCGCCAACATTTGTTGTTTCCTATTCTGTCAATTTTAGCCATTCTGACTGGTGTAAAGTGGCATCTCAGTGTGGTTTTGATTTGTATTTCCCTGATGACAAGTGATGTTGAGCATATTTTTCATGTCTCTGTTGGCCATTTATAGGTCTTCTTGGGAGAAATGTCTTTTCAAGTCTTCTGCCCATTTCTTGACCAGATTATTTGTCTTGGGAGTGTTGACTTTGATAAGTTCTCTATAGATCTTGGATACCAGCCCTTTATCTGATAAGACATTTCCAAATATCTTCTCCCATTCTTTAGGCTACTTTTTAGTCTTGTTGACTCTTTCCTTTGCTGTACAGAAGCTTTTTATCTTGATGAAGTCCATATAGTTCATCTTTGCTTTTGTCTCCCATGCCCTTAGAGATGTGTCTTACAAGAAGTTGATACTACTGAGGTCTCAGAGGTTGCTGTCTGTGTTCTTTTCTAAGATTTGGATGGATTCCTATCTCACATTGAGGTTTTTCATCCATTTTGAGTTTATCTTTGTGTGTGGTATAAAAGAATGGTCCAGTTTCATTCTTCTGCATGTGGCTGTCCAGTTTTTCCAGCACCACTTATTGAAGAGGCTATCTTTTTTCCATTGGGTATTCTTTCCCTTTGTCAAAGATTAGTTGGCCATAGAGTTTAAGGCCCACTTCTGGACCTCTTCTTTCCATTGATCTATGTGTCTGTTTATGTACCAGCACCACGCTGTCTTAATGATGACAGCTTTGTAATATAGCCCGAAGTCAGGCATTATGATGCCACCAGCTTTCATTTTCTTTTTCAACTTTCCTCTGACTATTCAGGGTCTTTTCTGGTTCCATAAGAATTTTAGGGTTGTTTGTTCCAGCACTGTGAAAAATGTTGATGGTATTTTTGTAGGGATTTCATTGAATGTGTAGATTGCTCTGGATAGCATTGTAAGGCATCATGAAAAATAATTTCCCTACAAACCTACAGAATAGGTACTCTGGCTGTTTCTATTAAGTGGCTGAAGGAACTACATCAGAGAGGTTAAATAAATACCCCAAAGTCCTGGAGCTATGACATGGTGAAACCCCCAATGTTGATGTTTCTAGTCTCACTCTGCCTACCCCCACCCCACCTGCCAAATCTACTCTCCACAAAGTTAACACAACAATGTACTTCAGATTAAAACACTGAATCTCTTCCATCACACAACAATGCCTTGGCACCTGGTATCCACACACTAAATATTTGTTAGTGTGAATGGAATTAAATTGACAGAGAGTTAACGAATAAACCCTATCACTATTTTCTCCTTAGCCTTTTTTTTTTTTCAGTGATCTGGCCCAAGGAGCATGAAAGGGATACCTTGCATGAAGTGAAAAGGAATGTAACTGAGGAGGCTGTCACAGCTTTCAGGGCAGATGTGAAGATACCTCTTAGGATATCTACCCCTATGGCCAATCTGGATGTACTCCCTCCACCCCCCATAACCTCCACCTCTACATCTGAAATCCTACCATATCGACCTCACACTCCATTCTCCCACATTCTCCTAGTGCTCAGAACCTCTCTATTTCCTTTTCCCATGAAAACATCCCATCCCTGTAACACTGACTTTACTCCCAGTCAGTTACCACCTTGTGTCTTCATTTCCTCCTTTATCTAACTTGAACCCAATGGTTCAGTAATTCGAAGACTCCCCAAACTCTATTCTCAGCTTCCTAACCATTTCCCTGCAAACTCTGGGATTTGGAAGAATCCACACATCTCGCTCCTTCCCTGAAATGCCTGAGTATTCCTGGAGAAAGTCACACAATGATAAGGGTGGTTGGTAAGTTTCAGCCACCTTCTGACCTTATCCTAATTAGCGGTTTCTCCTCTGCCCCCTATCCCCTCAGCTGTGATTCTAAGCTTTTATCTCTCTCTTTATGTTCCTTCCTCATCACCCTCTTTCTCTGACTGCCTTCTACAACTGGAGGAAAATCCAGGCCATGGAGCAGACGAAACACCTGTATGTAATCCACATGTATACCTGACTTTACTTCCTTTCTTCTTTGTCTCAATAGAGTTGACTTTTAACTTTTACAAAATGTATTTTATGCTCTGGACCCCAGCTTGTACTACAGCTTTCCTCCATTAAATTATATCTACTTTTTCCTACATGCTTCAACACTCCATTATTCTGTATATCTTCTTTTATTGCTTTCTCTTCAGCCATATAAATAAGCTCTGTTCTCTCTTCTCCTTTAAAGTAGAACATCCTTTGGGGTGCCTGGGTGGCTCAGTGGATTAAAGCCTCTGCCTTCGGCTCGGATCATGATTCTGGGGTCCTGGGATCGAACCCCATGTCAGGCTCTCTGCTCCGCAGGGAGCCTGCTTCCCCCCTCGCCCCCCGCCTGCCTCTCTGCCTGCTTGTGATCTTTGTCTGTCAAATAAATAAGTAAAATCTTAAAAAATAAAATAAAAATAAAGTAGAACATCCTTTGATTCTATATCTTTCCTTTGTCTGTTGCCATGTTGTTTATATTTTTCCCATGAATAAAATTCTTGAAATAGTCTGCACCCACTGCCTCCACTTTTCTCACCTCCCTTTTGCTCCTCAAACCACAATGCCATCTGCCCATACCATTTCACTGAAATTGCCTTCTCCAAAGTCACCCATGACCTTTGAGTTGCTAAATTCATTGGGACACTTTTCAGGCCTTATCTTATTTAACCACACCCTCTCCTTTATCTTGTTTTTCCTTCAGAAAGATATCCATTAGACATTGAGGATACTGTACCGAACCAAACATAACTGACCTTGTCCTTATGGAATGCAGAGTCTAGAAGACATAGACATTAAACAAAGAATTACATGATTAATTATTAAATACATGTAAATGTGATATGCTACAAAGAAAATCTAAATGTTATTATGAGAATAGAGGATTTAGCTTAATCTCAAGGGGAAATGGTTAAAAAAAAAATGGCACTTAAACTGAGATCTGAAGAACCAAGAGCAGTTCGCCCAATTAGAGATGGTGATGGAAAGAACATTCTAGATGAAGAAAACAAAAGCAGGAGCCCTAAGATGGGCAGGAGGGTAGACTGCTTGGCAGCAAAAAAAGGGACAGTGTGATTAGATCAAAGAGAATGAGGGGATTCCAGATGGGGCTGGAGATGGGGGCATAGGTGTGAAATCACTCAAAATTTTAGATCATGTTAAAAAAATTTGGACTGTATCCTAAGAATGATTTGTTTGCATCAGAGAATTTTATTTATTTTATTTATTTATTTTTAAAGATTTTCTCCATTTAGGGGCACCTGGGTGGCTCAATTGTTAGGCATCTGCCTTCGGTTCAGGTCATGATCCCAGGGTCCTGGGATTGGGCCCTGCATCAGGCTCCCTGCTTGGTGGGAAGCCTGCTTCTCCTTCTCCCTCTCCCCCTGCTTGTGTTCCCTCTCTCACTGTGCCTCTCCCTGTCAAATAAATAAAATCTTCCAAAATAAATTAAAAAAATTTAAAAGAGAAGTTAAAAGGGGAAGAATTGTTCCTCAAAGTTATCCTTAATTGATAGAAAAGAAATGAAACGTACTATCCTCTTTCCCAGCCACTACTTTGGAACTGAAAGAAAAATATTTATGTAAAGAGAGGATAAATATGTTTTCATTCATGAGCTAAGCTCCATTACATTTTCTTTCTTATGGTAAGAAATCTGTAACTGTGCAATATCCTCTATTTGTCCACGTTTCTCTGTGCTTTTTGGTGTCCGTGCTATCTTGGATTATGAACTCTAGATGGCAGTGATCAAGTCAAGGTTTGTGCCGTGTCTGGACAATGCTACATACATTGCATAATACATAATAAACACTATTTGTAATTATAATAAGGGTGAGTTCTGCAAGAGGTAAACAAGGGTATAAAATTCATCTTCCGTATGGTTATTATTCCATTTATATGAGAAGTCCACTAAATTCACTGAACCATATCAGGCCACATCTGTTTGAAAACCTACCAGTTTTTATGAACATTAAATAAAAATGGTTAGATTTAATGACAATTTATCATATCCACGCAAAAGTAATGAAATGAAAATGAGGCCACGCTGATAAAGAAAGGAGTTTTAAATGTTAACAAGTTCAATGTTTTATTTTGTATCCTTCCAGAAATCAAATATCTGCTACTTAGGCTCCAGAACTTTTTAATTGGAGGCCATTTTCGTTTCAGTGCTGTGTTCTTTCTTGCTTAAGTATTAACAGACTAAGAAAATATGCCAAACATATTTATACATGAACTTTTCTCACAAAAGCAAGGGTTTTGAACCTGAGGAGAAACTGCTTGGGAGAACAATTTTACCACAAGGAGAAACAAGGAACACAGCCCTTACACAGACTGAAGATAAAGCTGTGGGATGCGGGGAAAGGGAAGCAGACAGGAAGTGAAAAAGTTCTCCTAGCTGTATTTTAGAGGTGAAGTAAATTCTACTTGGATTAGACCTTCTAAGTTACTATGACAGAGGGTAAAGGGAGGTGGAAAGAAAAGTTTGAGTGACGTTTCTGACAGCAAGCTACAGAAATAACAATTTGACAGAAGAGGCCATCATAAATATAAGATCATCTCAGGCATGAATAGGATTTCCCTTAATGTAAAAAATATGGAGCACATGTAGGATTCAATTTGGGGCGAAGAGAAAGAGCTGGGTGGGCAGGTTACCTGGAAGCAAGCTACTGGGGCGGGGGGACGTCAGACAACTCTCGTAGCAGTTTAAATATCCCTAGTGAACATTTTTGGAGATTTGGAGGTATCGCTCTCAGTTATTCCTATTTATATCTGTTTCTAGCTTGATTGACTGAGATGACGTATAACCAATAAATAGAGAAGGCTGGGATTTCTATTAATACAACGTCTGTTTTTGTGCCAGTACCGAAATCTATTTATCCTTCAGGTAGAGGAGAGATCTCCTTCTTGCCTAATCAATACGGACATCACAGATCAACAACAAATCTTCATACTGGCAAACAGACCAGTCAATATCTTATTATTATTTAATAAGAATTTCATTGTCAGTGCGCTGAGAAGAAAAATATTAGTAGAAAAGTCTGCACGTGGTATTATAAATACTGCTCTATTCTAAGGGACAGAAGATGGAGAAGCGCGATGTTGTAAGAAAATTAGCCTCACATTCTGAGCTTTGGGATCTCCTCAGGAGATAGAGCTGACTAGTCTTATGAGTTGGACCTGGTTAGTTGCCATCTTTGACTTCAGTTCTCTGTCAAAAAGGTAAAAGGGGTTGACCAAACTTCTCCCCAACGCTCACCCTTCTGCATCTGAAATCTACAACAAGTAAATATCTTATTTTGAATTTACATTAGGTTAAGGATTTAACAATCAGCTGAAACAGGATGACTAACCCATAACGTGTTCCAGAAAAATATGAAATGACATGTTGAAGAGCATTTCAATTGAACAAAACAGATTTGTGTGTGTGCCACTATTGATATACAAATGTTGAATGTCTTTTACTGTATCTACTGAGTGTGATTGATAGGAGATGCCTCAATTTCAAGGTCTGTGGATTTAAGTAAATTATTGTCAGTGGTATCACTTCTTTAAAAAAAAAAAAAATTCTACCCTTACAGAAAAGAGACAAATTGAGACAAGATATACATAAAGCATCAATTTAGCACAAACATCCCCTTACAGTTGTGAATATATCTGTGAACATGTATATGTGGAGAGAGAGAGATGTGAATATATACGTATGTCTGTGTAGTTGGGAGTTTCTCAGAAAATTTGAGGAGCATTTTTACAATGATTTATGCTTTTCAGAATGTTTAGCATTTCTGTTTTGAAAACAACTTGTCTTCCTTTTCAAAACGTATGGGCTAAGCCGGCTCTGAGGTTAGAGTGAGCTATCTTCACAGGGGTGTGTCGGCTCCCACTCAACGATTCTTCTACAGAAAAGGAGCCAGTGCGGGGACTAGTGGGGCAGTGAGTTTGAGCCCCAGGTTGGGGGTAGAGATTACTTAAATAATAAATAAACCCTCTCCAAAAAAAAAAAAAAAAAAAAAAGAGAGAGAGAGAGAGAGAGAGATTAGTGGTTCTATTAAGTCTCAAATCTTCAGCCCCTTTTCCAAAACACGACCAAACTGTTGAATGTCTATCAAGAGAAGGAAAAAAGTGTTTGCCTATTTTGTTTTTGTTTTGTTTTTAAGGTTTATTTATTTTCGAGAGGGGGGAAGAGAGAGAGAGAGAGCACAAGCAGGAGGGGGACAGAGATTCTCAAGCTGACGTCATGCTGGGCCTGGGACCTGATGCAGGGCTCCTTCCCGAGACTCTGAAATCCCGACATGAGCCAAAATCAAGAGTCAGGCGCTTAACAAGCTGTGCCACCCAGGTACCCCAAAAGAGTTTTTTTCTTTTTTTTTTTAAGATTTTATTTATTTATTTGACAGAGTTTCTTTTACTGAAATATTAAATCCTTGCTTTCACCCCTCCCTTTCTACCTTGGTTGGCCCTTTCTTCCTCCACCTCTCATTCAAATTCCCTTGCTTTGAGACCAAAACATGAGTAAGTTTGTTGCAGAGAGGAAACCCAGGGAAGAGAAAACTTGGCTCCTCTCCCTTGCCTTGCTGGGTTCTCTCCCCTCTCATTTCTGTTTGTATCTAACTTAGATTATGTCTGTTTAAATTCTCTTTATAGCCAGGATATTTTAGGTTTGCAGTATTTTTACGCCAAATATAAATAGCTTTAAATTTTTAAAGCCATCATGTCACAAATATTTTACAGATTAACTTGATTTAAAACATAAATGAGTATCAAGTGAGAAAAGCACAAAGGTAGATTTCTCTTTCCAAAAACATGTAGGTATCTGCTTTCACCTTTTTTTTTTTTTTTTAATCTGCTTTCCTTAAAAGATTTTTAAAGTTTCTGATAGAGGTCCCTGGAAGTAAGTTCATGTTTAGCAAGATCATACCCAAAAAAGAAAGAAAGAAAGAAAGAAAAAAAAAAAAAAAAGAAAGGAAAGGATTTGATGGGAGCCCACCCTGGGGCTAATTTAGAAGTTTCCATTTATGTCATGTCAGATTTGGGGAGACTGAACCCTCACTGAATGCATTGGTCTGACTGTCTCCCAGACTTGATACCCAGGGTTCATGACTGCAGTTCCTGGCACGGTCATAAATATTCATACCTCTACTAATAATTTGCAAGCCAAATTCATTTGGCTTTTTTCACCCCATCAATCTTATAATTAATAAGGGTGGTGCTCTTATTTCACTTTCCTCCAAAAGAAAAGATAAATGAAATAAAGAGTCATCCTGTAAATTTAAATAGGAGTGCCTCTCACTGATTAAAAGCTGATGCTATCATAGAGTGAGGGAAGAAGAGGCTTCAGCTCTTTCTCTCACTGGTGACTGACTCGGGAGCCGGGGGAAGATGAGAGCTAAGGAACCATTTCCAGATGTGGCGGCATGAGCCTTGATCTGAAATGCTTGGTTATCTGTTAAATAATGCGTAGGAAGACTTTGAGATACTATGTTGAAAGTGAATCGTAGGGGATGTATTTACAAATTGCACTCTTATCTATTGTTTAGAGAGAGGGACGCTGAGTAGAGCAGGCCCATATCCAGAGCATTCGATTCTAAACAGTCTGCAGATTCTGCCTGCAGCCTAGAAATGTAAAGACATTTTAGAAAGTTGTCAAAATTTAGTGATGACTGTGCCTGTAAAGTGACCGCCTTTGGATCAGAGCGAGAGCTGCATTTCTAAATCTAATTGTCAAGACGTGGTCTCCGCAGAAACACTGACGGAGGCATACGGACAAAGTGACTTGACAAATAAATCATGGTACATAGGACGTGGTGTAAATTGTCTGCTCCCATTGGATTTTCTAAGGTCATTTATAGCAAAGCAGGAAAATCAAACTGAACATAATTTAGAAATAAAATTTTGATAATTGAACTAAGTAACTTGAACTTGTCAATCACCTGTGACCTTATTCTATTTACACTTCACTTGAACATTCTAAAGTCCTAAGGCCTGTGGATAAGCTTCAAGTATGAACAGCCGCCCTTGCTCTGTTATGGGGGAGGGGGGGAGGTTTACCACTCCTTCTGAACAGATGATTTCATCTGTATCAAAATTAAGAGACTTGGATAAATAAGTGGAAAAAGCTTAACTTTGTAGTTAAGTGTTTGCCTCTGAACTTTCCTTTAGGGAGATGTACCTTAAAGATGCGAAAGTGTGGGGTGTGTGTGTGTGTGTGTGTGTGTGTTGGTTAGTTTGTTTTAGGAGCTCCTGTCTCCTGAGCTATTCTTGAGACAACCCCCTGCTTCCACTTAATTATGTGAAGGTGGTATGAGGGGAGGTCAGGCACTCCTAGTGTTTTGTTTTGTTTTTTAAGATTTTATTTATTTAATTGATAGACAGAGATCACAAGTAGGCAGAGAGGCAGGCAGAGAGAGAGGAGGAAGCAGGCTCCCTGCTGAGCAGAGAGCCCGATGCAGGGCTCCATCCCAGGACCGTGAGACTATGACCTGAGCTGAAGGCAGAGGCTTTGACCCACTGAGCCACCCAGGCGCCCCACTCCTAGTGTTCTTTATCCTTAAAGCTTGTGTACAAGTGTCTTGATCTATAAAAGCCTGTTATGTTCATGGCAATCCTTTTAAAATGCCTGAGCACAGCTTATACCTTAATTTTTACACCTAATTCTATGGGACTGTAATGACACATTGGATTTACTGACAAAAAAAAAAGGCCTTCCTGTATTGACATTTGAAAAAGGAGAGTAACTAGGGCACCTGGACGGCTCAGTCGGCCGTCCAGCTCAGGTCATGATCCCGGGGTCCTGGAATAGAGTCCTGAGTCTGGCTCCTTGCTCAGCGGGGAGCCTGCTTCTCCCTCTGCCTGCCGTGCCCCGCCCCCCGCTCCTGCTCCTGCTCTCTCTCATTCTCTCAAGTAAATACAATGTTCAAAAAGTACTAATAACAAAATAGGTGTGCTTCTCCCTCAGTTACCCCTAAGTCCGACTGGGCCTCTTTCTAACCTCCCGCATTCGGTCAGCTGCGGCGTTGAGACCGAGCTGCGCGCCCCCAGAAGACAAGTGCCACAGGCTGGGACTCCAAGACACCAGGAGTTTTTGCAAGGAGTTCGCTGTTGCTTTAGGGGATGTGAGTCTCGGCCTGTGCAGGTCCCTCCCTGGGGAGGATGGCGGTAATTGGCTATTCCTCTCTCTCCCCTGAGCTGGGAGGGTTTTTAAAAAAATCTATTACCCTGTTGGGTGATATAGAATCCCTTTCCTCTCTCACTGACACTTCAAAAGCAGAATTAGACCCACCTAAACCTTGTGGGGGCGTTCTCAGTCTTCGCTCTCACTCTCCTAAGTCCCCAACAGAACACAGTTTTTCTGCAGGGGCGCTGCGAAGGATGGCAGATCTAGGGATGACAGAAGAACTTGGGGGTGCGGAGGTTCTGATAGTCACCCCTTCTCTCCTTCCCAATCTGCTCATAGACCCAGAGGCAGACCTTCTTTTCATCTTCAGTGCCACCCCAGGTCATACTGAGGCCCTGATGCCCCCCTCCCAGCAAAGGCTGCTGCAGGGGCTGGGGCCAGAGCAGACTGGCCCCAGCCAGGCCACCTTCTTGATTTTTAAAAGGTGCTGGAGGCTAAACGCTTAAGTTCGGGTTAGGCTCTTGGGATCACAGAATTTCTCACCTGCTTAGGACCTGAGGACTAGATGGCTTCCTAATTCTCTTTGCAGCTGGGGAAGGCCAAGAGAATGAGGGAAGAGGAAGGTGAACATCTACCCCCCACCCCCCACCCCACCAATGGGTGTCCTCCCTAAGACCCAGAGCTGCAAGGGCAGAAGAGATGCATACCCCTGCCCCACCCTGCAAGGAGTTCTGGTTTGGTGGGGTGGGGGGGAGGCAGGCGGGGGGGGGGGGGCGGGGGGCGGGGGGGGGGGCCCTCACACCAGCTGTGCTCCTCCTCAGCCAGTTTTACAAATAAGCTGGTGTTGTTTGATGTTCTTCCCTTCTCTCTTTGAAGGCTTGGCAGCCAAGGTCCGGTAGGAACAGGGTAGGACTGAGTCAGAGAAGAGATAGTCATTGTGAGTTTTGTGGCTATTTCTGTAGACGTGTGCCTAGATCACCCTGCATGTTTGTAGAAGGAGGTGGGGGTAGGGAGTAGAGACAGACAGAATGCACGAAGCTAGGGAACTAGAGACTGTAACTCGAGTCAGAGACACACCAGACCCCAGGTACTGCTGCCTCACCTTGGCCGCACATCTGCAACAGACCCCTCTTCCTCAGGGGGCCAATGTGAGCCTTTTTATGCATCAGCCCTAAGAACATTCTTTGTTTCCCCAGGATGCAGAGAGGGAAGCTGGTGGGGGGAAAGTGGGGCTAAAGTGGCCCTTGGGGCTGGAGTGGCAGGTGACAGAGAGGCAGGCAAGAGAGCTGGGCTCTGGGGTGTCTGCTGGGCTGCCCAGTGCTCACCCCTCCGCCCACAGGCTCACCTGCCTTCAAATCCTTCATCTTGAGAACACAGGACTTCCTTCCGCTGATTTGGCTTGTTTTCTATATGAAGGGAAATTATGACTCGTATTTTTATTTTTCAAAGTCGCATTTACCTGAGAGTGTCTACCGGGCATGAATGGAGAGCTAAGAAGAGTTCGGATAATTCCCAATAAAAACTAGCATGAATGACAGTTTGTGTTAGAACTAAAATGGGGTTACTTTTGGACAGCAACCAGGATTGGCTCTGTATTGGGATAGAAATAATCCTCCCGACATATTCCTATGTGTGGGTTTCTTCAAGGTCCCTCTTCTGCTGATTTCAAAAAGTGAATGGGCTGAAGTAGCCCAAGAGCCTACTTCTGGGTCAGTGTGTTGTAGAGAAATACTTCGGACTTTAATGGATCTCCCTGAAGTCCACAAAGACAGGCAACATAGAGGCGGGGAAAGGGAAATTCACATTAGCTAGGGCAGAGATGACAAAAGGGAAGAGGGAGCTAGAGAGAAAACAAGGAAAGGTGGAGAGAGAAGGAGGAAGAGGGGGTGGGGAGAAGAGGGGTGGGGAGGAGGGGGCGGGAGAGAGACAGAGATTTTCACACGTGCAGACCGAGGGCTTTGAGGACTTTGACCCGACCCCCAAACCCGAGTGCATCTCACAAAACAGGTTCGGCTCGTATTTCAGGCGGTCTCCTAGCCCCGAGTCCGTGGTCCCCGGGGCTCTAATTCACTCCTGCCCTCTCTGCACAATGACATTCGAACCTGGGAAAATAATTGCATTAGAGCAGATTACTTATAACCGATAGTTATCCGTCTTTTTCTGTTCGACAGAAGTCTATTAAACTCAGCACAGTCCTTACCAGCTGAGCTCTAGAGCGCGCCTTCATTAAGAAAATTAAAATCATACTTTTGAATCTAAGCAAAGCCTGCGTAGGTCTCCAGAGCCTGCGTCTAACCCCGACGTTCTGGTAAGCCTGATTTTCCCGCGAACCAATCTCTGCTTTTTGGATACAGTAGGTCAGGGCGGAAAGATTGAGTGGGATGACAATTACTTGAAGATAGGGATGTCTGAGCTCTAGAAGTACCATCTTTCTTCACAGCCCCTTACCCCCTCCCCCCACCACCACCTTCCCTCTGGCGGATCTTTTCTCAGGCACTTTCCAGTTAAAGGCACCACACCTGTGCAGGCGTGAGGGGGATCTGGGGAGCCCTGTGGGTGGCTGACGCTGTGGGTGGGGGACAAGGAAAGGTGTAGGTTCAGGGCCAAGGGAAGCCAGAAGGGGGAACTTCCCCAGCTGACGTCTGTGGCCAGAGGCCCACTCTAAGTGCATGTGTTTGACACACACACACACACACATGCAGACACACAAAGGGCGGGGGGGGCAGACTGCCCCCCACTTCTTTGCATTTCACACTCGATCTGGGACCAATGTGGCCTATGAGCCTTTTGTCCAGCCTGGCCCCGGGACTGAGCTGGCAGCTGCATGAACCTCAGACCAGGATCCTCGGTCTCTCTGGCCGAATCTTCGCCCTCTGGGGACCTATTTGGGTTTCCTCCTTGGCTCCGCTGGAGCCTCAGCTCGAGGTGCGCCTTGGAGACTCGGGGCGCAGAATCGGCCCAGCTTCTCCCTCTTCTGCACCCCAGCTAGGGCATAGGTGGGAAAAGCGACTGGGGAGGGAGGGCGAAATCCCCTTCCTCCCCTCCCCGAAGCCTCAGGGTAACATCTCCCATTGCTCCAGCAGAGGTGGGATCTCCAACTCCACTGGAAACATCACCCGGCAGGAGAGCTGTCTGCTCAATTAGGAGGGGGCACTTTTGCATTGATTTTCTGTGGCATCTGGAAATTCGCAGGGCTTGGAGAATAATTTTTAGCATGTTTTGTTGTGGTGGTTGTTAGCCACTGCCCTTTGTCTCAACATTTTGCTTTTTATAATGTTAATTTCTGTGTCTTTCTCTGAAAGGTCTGCCCAACTCAGGGCTCTCAAGAAAAACACAATGGCTTTTGCACATTTTCAGGGTGTCCTCTCCCTGGGCTCTAGGAGCAGGGAGATACTGCTTTCATTTTTTTTTTTTTTTTGTCAGAATGCCCAGTAATAGAGTTCTCCACCCCTCTTTCTGTATGTCTAATGAGGGCTTTGAGGTTTATTAGGGGAAAATAGCACACACCCCCTCAGCCCTCAAATACAGGATTAGGTGGAGTTTACTTGAAAGTGTATAATATTGTTGTTCCTTGGCAAGTGTCTCATTTTCTTTTCCATAATTTCTATCTGACACCAAAGCCTACAAAATTCAAGTGATGAAAGTCAGCGAATACATGTGGACAAGTGAACATCTTTTATATCTCCACAATTTTCAACTCGCTGAGCTGGTGGATTTTTTTTTTCCTTAATTTTTTTTTTCCAGGGAAAAAGAAAATAAAGCAAAAGCACCTTTGCCGTTGTTTTAACATTTAGTTCTCATCAAATGTAGATGCATCATTCGATTTCTTTTTCCTGTGTAGCAAAAGGCGAGGAAATCAGAAACAAACAGCAGCTTTCTAACAGCAGGAAATCCAAGACTTTCGGGAAGGTTTTCGTCTCTCCTGTCTTCCCCCTCTTTCTTCTTAAAGCAAAACAAAAGCAAAGATAAAGAAGGAAGAAACACCATTCCTCACAGAGAGTTTATTTTGTTGCCACAATACAGGGGTGGAGACAGTTAACGGCATTTTGAAATGATAATGCTTAGTGATCCCATTCATTTAATCATAATCTTCAAGTGGTTTAAGATTAATGGCAAGAGGTGTCTTCAGTCTCTTCCTAAGGACCTTTGCATTAATTTACGTAGAACATTGACCAGACTGTCAGTGTCTCCAAATTTCATTAAGTCAAACTGAGACAAATACAATGAGATGTTCCCATTTTCTTCATCTGTGAGAATTTCTTACTGGAAATGTCTCTGCTTGGATTCAACTGCACTGGGGACACCTGCTTTCTTTTCTTTATTCTGGGTAGATAAATACAGATATATAAAATGTGTGTTTTATAGATACATAGGTATTTACGTGAACCAATATTGCTTGCAGATAACTTCTCTTCCACTTCGGAGCTTAATGAAGACCTTTCCAAAAGTCAACTTCAGTAGCAGGTAGCAGGTTCTGCTGCCCCCCAAGACCAGGATTTATATTTAAGGGAAGTTTGAACTCCCTGAACTTTTTCACAACCGACCAAAAAAACAATCATAATAATGAGAACAACTTGGAGTATAAATATTTAATTTACCTCGGTTGTCACACTAGCCCCAGTAATTCTTCAAATCACACCCGGACTGGAGGCAGCCCTTCCCGGGCGCGAAGACTGGGGCCACCTCTGCCTCGCGCTAGGAGCGCTCCTTCCCTGACGTCCTCTAGTCCCCGACCCGGTTCGGAGCATCCCCAAAGAGGAGGGGTTGGAGAAGATGTGACACAGGGCGGTTCTAGGGAGAAGCGAGGGAAAAGAGCGGATTCTTCAAAGAGGAGCTCCTGGTAGCCTGGCAGGAGATGAGCGCGTCAGGAGACCCACCTTTCCCCTGCCGCCCTCCCTGCCTTCCCCGGCGCCTCATTTCTGAGCGCAGTTTCCACAAAATCCCGAAATCCGGTAACTTGAAAAAGCAACCCCCCACCCCCCCCCACTCCCTACACACTAAAGTCGTTCCTCCTCGCAGATCCACACTCGGGGTGGGGGTGGGGGTCCTAGCTGTGGTCAGAAGACTTTCCCGAGTCGGGGCTGCTTTGCCAGCGCCTCTCCCGGGAGTGGAGACTGGCGGGGACGCGGCCGCGCCTGCCCGCCCGGAGCCTGCCCCGGCTCGCGCTACCTGTGCGCCCTCGCCTTCCAGGGGTCCGGAGTCCGCGCGGAGTAACTGGCAAACGGAGAAGACGCCTGTGCGCGCCACGACGGCTGAAAAAATAACCAGACACTCTCAAACCGTGCGAGTCTCACACTTGCACTGGACGTGAAGCACTAGAGGACGATTAACTGTCAAAGACTTTGGCGGTTTATTTGGGGGGCACTTCAGCTACCCTTTCCGTTTCCAGCAAAATTGAGAAGCACCGGGGAAGAAAGACTGGGAACACGAGGAGAAAGACCGTGTGTGTGTGTGTGTGTGTGTGTGTGCGCGCGCGCGCGCGCACACAGGTAGAGAAAGAGGTGACAACTTTTAAACACATTCTCTAATTTGGGGGGGGGCGGGGACAGTCGAGGACCAGTATTTCTTTGCAGTGTAGGGAAGGGTCGTTCAAGACGAGGAGCTGAATTCCGAAAGTGAGTCTTCGGGACTTTACTGAAATCGTGCGAGTTCCCTGGGAGTTTTGTTTTGCGAAGCTGCAAACTATTGTTTTGTATTAGCCCCTTTCCCCAATCAGAGATCCATTTAAAAATAATAACTTCTACAGCCTCTATTAAACACGTTTCCTTAGACTTAGAGTCTGCAGTTTGGCAGAAACAAACAAATCACAGCAAAAACAAAAACAAAAAAAAAGAAAAGAAAAGAATTTAGAGAAAGAAAAGGTGTCCCTTTCCTAGTCAATTGATAGTTTATTCCCCGGAGGCCAAGTGAAGGTTGGGATTTCTTCGTACTTTATTATTTTTAATCATTTATTCATTTAAATGCTCAGCCTTGGCAAGCTATTCCCCTGCCGCGGGGTTTTGCTGCAGAGCCGAGATGGGGGTGGTGAAAGGGAATCAGTACTGGGGAGGGGGTTTCGGAGGGGGGTGGCGCAAAAAACACGATTTGCTTCGCAGGGGGCTGACCCACCGCCGTCTACTCCGCTCGCCAGCAGGGGGCGCTCTGATGTTATTTGTGAAGGAGACAGCCCAGCCGCTCTGAGCTCCGAGGACCGGTTTTGCAGTTTCGCGCAGCTGCAAAAGGAAGGGGAGGAGGGATTGAAGGTCCAAAACCCTGAACAGCTATTCCATTTGGGTTTTTTGCCCTCTGTTCGGAAATGTACCTACACCTCATTTTCCCTGCCCACCTTGCTCACTGCAACCCCCCTCCCCACCGACCTCTTTCATCGGCATCTATGCAGCTCCTGTGTAATCTCTCTCCCAGGCTTTGAAATATACATTAATGCAACTTATTAAATGCGACGATGAATAGTCAACATTTTTTTCGCCTGTTAGTTCCGCTGATCCAAGCAGGATTTATTTGCAGATCTCACATCCCGGAGCCATAATGCTTGATTTTTTTCCCCCTTTAAATAAAATTGGTCAAATGTTGACAACCTTTAAGCCAATCTAACACTCAAGATTAGTGATGGGAAACTAATGAGAAAATATCAGATCGCCCGGCCTGAGGGCTGCCAATTAAATCTTCGCTGATTGAAAAATAAAAGCGGACTTGGGGTGTGAGCCCAGCTCAACTTCAACTATTAATTTAACATGTTGCCGGGGTCTGTGCCTTCTCTCCTCTCAACTGCTTCCCGTAATACAGCTTCCTCTTCTCTCATCCTTCAACCTAAAAGCCAAATGTTATTTCTCGGAATATTTCAAGAGGTCCAAATCAGGATGATCATTTCTTACACGGTAAATATTAGGCCTGTAAGCAATATGATTTAACTAATTAGAAAATTTACATCATTAAGTCTCAGGGAGAGAAAAAAGAAACAAATCTGCCAGTCATTTTAAAGGAGACAGGCACTATTGAAGTGTGAAGAAATCGGCTCTAATTCAAAAAGGCAATCGGGCAGAAAAAGCCCTCAACATTACCCTGCTAGTTATTAATCAGAAAGGGCTCTCTCCCCCCACCCTACCCTCCTCCTCTCAGCACTTAGTTTAAGTTCGGTTTTTTTGCCAGTGGCCCATGTCATATTTATATTGAGGTTTTTGTCCTCTAAAGGATTAAAACTTGAAAATGTTTCAATATGAAGAAAACAGAATCCTCAAAGGGAAAAATATTCGCAGGATCACCTCTCTTCCAGACAAGCAAACCTGTTGTGATCAGCAATTCTCACCCCCCCCTTTATTTTTTTTCCCCATTCTTTCATTTTTTTCCCTTCCCATTAAGTTCCTATTTTGAAACCTGCTTGGTGAGAACTAGATAGTCTTTGTGTTCTGCTCCCCTCCCCCTCCGTTCTTACACCCCTCCTTCCTCCAAAGCAAGAAACTTACACTGAAAGCTGAAAAGTACAAATACATTAACAAAGCCCCACTCACTTGACAAAAAGGCCAGGGTCTAGGCTTACACATCAGGCATCTAAGCAAAGGGGGGTCAGTTGGGTGGGGCTACAGACAAAAGATGATGAACTAGAAATTTCCCCCATCTATGTATAATATTTGATAGTGTGGTTAAAGGGGGGAAAGACAGGTAGGTGTGAATAATTTTAAAGTGTACTGTGGTTCTGGACGGCTTTTTCTCCATTCCCCACTTCTCTATTGAGTTTAAAACAGCAGCCTCATTATATGTAGGTGCCCCTTCCCATCATACTCTTACTCAGACCCTTGGTACACCACACACATAGCCCTCTCCCCAGTCTTCACATTCTCAGCAAATTAACTGAAGGGGGGAACTAACTGCAAAGGAAGTTTAAGAGCAGCTCTATTTGGAAACTCGGGCCCTTCCTGGCATCTCTGAGGACTTGTTCCTAAACAGACACTGGGTTAAAAAAAAAAGAAGAAGAAGAAATTAATAGCAAGCCTTAGATATTCGATTTCCCTTCATTATTATTTCTTTTTAAATTACAAAGAGGTCTCAAAGGCTCATTTTTCCGCCTTAGCCCATTCTCCTCTTCTTAGGTTCCATTCTAGCCTCATTTTCTTATCTTTCTCTCTGTCTTACATCCTGAAAGTTTCACTACCTTGCTTCCTACCAAATCCCTGGGCCTGGAATTCTCAAGTCAGGGCTTCTGTGGGCCTGGGGCAGCTCCCCAACGTTAGTTCAATGCCATTCTCCACCTTACCAGATTTCAGCTTTGCAGGAGAGAGCAGTAGCAGACCTGGGCTATTAACACACCACAGTTAATTCTCTGCGGGAACTTTTACTAGGTGGGACGTGTGGAAGGAGAAAACATCTGTAAACAGTGAGCGCTCCTGAGGGTAGGGAATGAGCTCTGACACAGAGGTCAGAACACATATAAAATATGGGAGAATATGTGAAAGAGTTCAGAGTTAAATTTTGGCTAAATAAGGAGAGGAAGGAGAAAGGGGGGGGATGCTGGAAAGAGTCTAGCGTGCTCCCCCAAATGCTGCTGCTTTCCTGGCCGTCACAGAGCAGATGGGAGTCCAACGTGCTCCTCTTTGAAAAAGATTAGAGTAAAATGGACACTTCTGTCACTTTCAGGAGGCGGGACACAGAGAGGTGAAAATATACAAGACAATGGCCTCTGGCGCTGGAGGGCTCCCCTGGAGGGCTCCCCACCCTGTGCCCGGTCCCTCTCGGAACACTCCTTACCTTTGTTGCTGGGATTTGATCTGACACACTGGATATTCCTGGACTAGGTTCTCTGGGAGGAAAAAGACCATGAGAATCAACCGGTCTCTTGCATCTACACCGAAGCCAAGAAGCATTACAATGAAATTTACAGCGCCTTTAACAACTCGCAAGTAAAGCATTAAAATTCTCTTTAATTGAGAAAATATTGATTTTTAAGTGTAGAAAAGGCAAAATCGTAATTTAGCTGCAAACTTTCAGGCGAGAATATAGCGTATTATGTCGCCGTATTATAGATCGACCCTTTATACCCATGCAATATCACATCTTTAATTGCGCTACTTTATGAAGTGATAAAGACAAAAGATAACCCGACTTTAGCAAAGGCTAAACAAAAAAGAGAGAGAGGACCTAGAGTAATTTCCTTTTCGTTATTTACAAAAGAATTGTCTCTTTTTTTTTTTTGAAGCAGAAAAAAAAAAAATGCCCAAAGGGGAGGAAAGAAATAAAAAGAACGGAAAACCACAGACTAGTCTAAAAGCAACTCACATTAGTAAATCCGTTGATATTCTTTAGCAAAGGAGGAATGAAGCCAACGCATTTTGAGAAAATGCATTCACGGGCAAAATTGC
Organism: Neogale vison; assembly: GCF_020171115.1. Classification (NCBI taxonomy): domain Eukaryota; kingdom Metazoa; phylum Chordata; class Mammalia; order Carnivora; family Mustelidae; genus Neogale; species Neogale vison. Next base: position 90,162,678 of record NC_058103.1, on the reverse strand, counting down.
ATCCTCCTTTAAACGAAACAAACCTGGGTCTATTTTCTTACTTTACTCCCAGTCCTTTTGGGGGGAGGGGGGGCAGAATCCATTGGTGGATAGGAAAAGAAAAATCAGGCTTTCTATGTTATTTCTGTATCGGTTTTTGGTATTATAGAGGAGTAAAGAAGTTTTTGTGTGGTGGTTTTTCATTGATCAGTCACTCTGAGCTAATGTAATTATCCTCATCAATAGGAGGCTGCAGAGAGAATCATTATGTGGGTGACATTGATAAATGATCGCCCAGGAACGGCCCTCTCGCGGGCAGCCCGCCACATCTGACCCTCCCACACACACAATGTAGTCATAGAAACACCTAGAGAACCTCGAGCACCGCCGCGAAGGGGCAAGAGAGGGAAGAAAAGCCTCGGGGGCCGAGGTGGGGGCGGGGGCGACCGGGGGCGGCCAGTCCCAGATCCAAACCAGTCCCAACGACAAAAACAGCCAACCGCGGGGAGCGAGGAGGGCGTTGCGGCTGGGAGAATCCCCCTTCCCAGCAGCGAACCCTCCCACAGTTGCTCACAACAAAGTGAAAATCCGCCCTCCAGACGGACCCATTCCTCCACACCTTTTCCCATGTGCGACCTCACCACCAACAACATCTGATGTTTGCCGAGACACACATTCAAATAGGTTTCTCCAAAGGAGTTAAATCATTAGGTTACGAAACCTGTAGGCATCTCATTCTCACTCGGGATCCCCCGTTCAAAAAAACCCCAAACCAACCAACCAAACCCATCTGAACAAAGGCAGCAGCTGGGTGCCCCCCCCAGGTGCCTCCCCCCCGTTTTTCACCGGGCGACCCCTTCCTTCCTTTCTCGACATCTCCTAACTCGGAGCCTCTGTTGATGAGATAATGGATTTTGCGATTGTTCCTGTCGGGGGTGGTGTGGGGGGGGAACCCTACCGAACCCCATGTTTTCATCTTTTGACTGTTTTATTTAAGCCAATGGGAAAGTATTGAGAGCAGTAATTGATTCATAATGATCTATAAATCGATGTGGGAAAGCGGGGGTGGGGGTGGGAGTGGAGGTGTGCGAAGAGTAGTGGGGGGGGGGGAGCGATGCTGTTTATTTATTTTATTTCCAAAGCTTCAACTAAAGTAGCTTTGACACTGTTGGGGCTGGAGGGGAGGAGCTGTTGGGCTCTGCTGGATCATCCATCATCGCTGTCACCCAGAGTCTGCCCCGAGGAGCCGTAGACGCAATCTCCCTTCTGTCTCTACACCGAAACTATTAATATTAAAACCTCCCTTCAAACACTGCCCCGACGGTCTCCATTCTCATCACGGCCCGACCGGCCTCCTCCATCAGATCTGGTTTCCCCCTCCCCGCGCCCCGCAGCTCCGTCCCAGCCGCGGCCCCGCGGAGGGAGCTGGACGACGCGTGCGACAGCCCGAGTGGACGACTGCCACCGTTAGGGGCCCCCTCCCGCCGCCCCCCATCAATTGGAAGCGCGTTGGTCTACCTCTAACACCGCGCAAAGGGAAGGCCGGGGGAGGGCAGGGGCAGCGGACGAAGGTGGGGAGAGCCTGCCCACCCCCGCCGCCCCGGCCCGCCCCGGCGCAGCCTCCTCCCGGCCTCGGGGCGCGCACACGTCCGCACCGAGCCTGATCCTGGGGCGGCGGCGGCCGGCGGAGCTGCGGGGCGATGGGCCGCGTCCGGACACCAGCCCTTCCAACACGGTGGCTACTTGCGGCAGAGCAGCCTCCTTACCAAACTGCTGGCCTGCAAGACTAATGGGGAACTTGCGGGGATCCCGGTCTAGTCCCTTTGAAGGAAGGTCCCTCCTCCGACAGCTGTTAGAGATATTAGCCACATTTCCCTTCCCAAACCTGCTCCGGGTTAACAGGCCCACGGGGGGTGAAGGGGGCAAGGAGGCCAGGAGGGTCCTGAGGTCCCTTCCCCACCAATCTAACTAGGGGGAGCTGCAGAGAGTTGGGGGGCGGGGGGCACGCGGACCTGGAAGTGCTGACCTGGGTGGTGGGAGGGAAATGGGGTGGATGGAAGACACAGACTTTCCTGGTCTTTTCTTTTTCCGTTTAAATGTGGCTTCTTGCTCAATTCCCAACCCTTAACAGATGGCGACTGCAGTTCTCTCAGAATCTCTTAAAGAAAGGGAAACCTTTGGAATTTATTTCTGCTTTTGCTTTTCCATATAAATAAAAAGTGTTTTTATGTTACTCTTGTTTTGGAGAACATAAGCAATTTTATTCAGACTACAGTATTTCCTTTAACACTATATGGTTGTCAAAACACCATTCCCAGTTTCTTTGCTTTTGACAGCTGAGTCTTTCTTAAATATACCCAAATCGGAACTCTTTATACTAAATAGTAAACCCGAGATAGGAGCAAATGCCTTCTGAGGTGGTATATAAAAAAAAAGCATTATAAAAATTGGACAACTCTACTACCTCTTGGTCTTAGCATATGGGGGTGGGGGGAGAAAATGCAAACAAGTATTATTACAATTATCTCCAAATATTGAAGAAGGTTAAGGTTAACATGATTTATATAAGGATCTAAGCCTGACATGATTTTATTCACTAAAACCAAGGGTAGAGAGCTTTGGGATCTCAACTTTGACGAAATAGCTTAATAATAATTTAATTAAATACTTCCTAAACACGAACCATTACCAAGTAAACTCTGCAGCATTAATGTACTGAGAGGAAAGGAAGAAAAACTTCTCCAAACATATTTTTTTCTCCAGCGAATGTACATTAATTTGTAAATACAGACCTTTACCTAAAAGCATTTATAGTAAATATACAAATATTTAAATTTAAATTTTGCAAAAAGACTCCTTGTATGCTGGGATAACAAAAGTGAGAGGGAAGCTCTTTTCCAAGTGGCATAGAATTATTCCGTTAATGACCAACAATCAGCTTGTGTCAGAAGTGTTATTTTTACATTGAAAAAGCAGCCTATCAATTAAGCTGATAGATGTGTTTATAAAAAAAAAAAAACTACCTAACTAAAAAAAATACAAAACAATAGAAATTTATTTCCTTGTTTCTTTATATACAACTTCCATTGATGTTTTCTGCAATGGGAAGATGGCAGAAGTCCAAGTGAGACACAAACTTGGATTTCCGAGCTGGTGAACTATTTCCCCATCAAGCTGAAATCACAGAACTAGTTTTATGATATTATTTCTTCTACACATAGGGTTAAAAATGTAGGTGTTTCAAAATTCCAGGAATAGTGTATTTATTTTAAAAATTGAGGGGGCATGCAAATACCTCACACTTTTTTTTTCACTTTGCACACTTTATCAGGCATTGTTTGTACAGTACCAGCAAGCCAGTAACAGATTTCTAGGAATGTTGTGTGATACTCTGAAAATGGCATTATATTGCCTGTTTTGCTGTTTAGAAAAAAATTTACGTTTAGTCATCCAATTCATCACACTAGCGTGTCTGCACGTGGAGGTGTCTGAAATAAAAAGACATCATAACAAAATTTATATTAAATATTAATGATTAAGTAATCTTTTCAACTCAGGATTTCAAACTCCATAGAAGTTGTTTACTCATCTATGAACATCTATATGTAAATTTTAATTTACATATTCAACAGTATTTTAGTAAGTAAGAGAAAAAACACAGGCAGATGAATTATCTTTGAACACAGACGTTAGTTATTTCTTATGATGTAAAATTAACCCTGAAAAAGCCCTTTATTCTGGCAGAGGATGAACATGGAAAGCTTTATCAGAAAGTACTTTTTTCAACATCATGCATCTAAAAAGGAGGTTAGACATATTGAATGAAGGTAATCTTTCAACCCAGCTCATTGCACAACACACACACACACACACACACACACACGCACACACAAATTCATACCTTTAAAAGTTCTCTGCTGGTGGAATTTCTAAGCTAAATATATACTAACCACTACAGAAGGTTCCCTTAAAAATTATTGGTGAGTTTCGAATATGGCCAACTTCTGGGGAACGAAACCACTACCTACTTGTAATACGGTAGAGAGAGTAGGCACTGTGCAACCTTGCCTTAAAACTATGAAAAACACAAAAGCCTAACAAAAAATCAAAAATGAAATATTTATTACCGCATTTTGTGACTTAACACCTTTTTTTTTTAACATAACGTCACAGTCCTCATACAAGTATTTTAATGTAAATTTGACAAAGCTTAAAGGTAACAGCATTTTCTTCTAGTGAGGAACACGTGCTGAGAAAAGAATTCATGGACATACAATACCAATTCCACAGCAGATCTGATACTAGCAAAAACATTCTTTTTTTTTTTCAATTGAGGTAAACACATAGAATATCTAACATGAAACAATTAATAGACCGAACTCTGTACGAAGTTTGTTACAGTATTCTCTTGCTCCTTTTTATCCCCCAAGCTTTGAGTTTCTGATAAAGTCCTAGTTGTGGTGCTAGGACCATTAATAACTTTCTTGTGTTGAGGAAAGCTGCCCAACTTGAGATTGTTTTGTCCACAGCCAAGGCTTAGAACTCCTGGAAGAAGCTCCTGCTCGGTCTTTAAATCTTCACTGGCAAAGCTCTTTGAAGAAGAGTCCCCCAAATAAGAAGAAGAATTGGCTTATGAAGCACAAACTATAAAGATCTGTTTGAAACTAAAGGACACATTTATGGAGGAACAAAGGCCGGGCATGAAAACACATTCTTGAAGCTGGAGTTCCCGAGTTCCCGGGGGTTGAGGTTCAGCCAAACGCTCACCATGGTCTCCAGCGCGGTTCTTTTCTCCTTGGCCCAACAGGTTTAAAATATACCACAGTCTCTCCTGGATAGTGAATTCACTGATGAACCAAAACAGTCATTCTTTTGGGAACAACACACATAGTGTGGAAAACAAGGATATATTTTTTTTTTCTCTTCTAAAACTATTTGAGGCAACATAACGGAGTGATCAACAGAAATGTACAAGTTTAACTTAGTTCCTATGTTTATACTACAGTAGTTATAACTCTCGGAGTCTTTTTCCAGAGGATCTTTACATGGACAGAATTGTCTCAGTGAGCCCATGATTTCACATTTGTGTTCTTGTCTCATTGGTCCTCTGTGGCTTGATGAAAAATGACAAAAGTAAAAAATAATCACAGCTGTCTGGAATTTCATATTAAGTGTCAACATCTGGTCAAAGTTCAGAAA